>NW_026067910.1:18861135-18914637 GCF_014885135.2 Alexandromys fortis
CATCCTGAGTGAGGTAAGCCAGACCCAAAAAGAGGAACATGGGATGTTCTCACTCATATTTGGTTTCTAGCCATAAATAAAGGACATTGAACCTATAATTCGGGTTCTTAGAGAAGCTAAATAAGAAGGAGAACCCAAAGAAAATCATATAGGCATCCTCCTGAATATTAAACTTCATCAGGCGATGAAAGGAGACAGAGACCCACATTGGAGCACCGGACTGAAATCTCAAGGTCCAAATCAGGAGCAGAAGGAGAGAGAGCACAAGCAAGGAACTCAGGACCGCGAGGGGTGCACCCATACACTGAGACAATGGGGATGTTCTATCGGGAACTCACCAACTTTTTTTTAAAGAGAGGTTCTGCTAATCAAACTCGTGTCCTCGTGCTTATAAAGAAAGCACTTTACTGACTGACCTGCCCTCCAAGTCCATTAGGCAACTTTGGCTTTAGTGAAATAGGACAGTGTTGAAGACAGACAGACAGAAACATACACACACACACACACACACACATACACACACAGAGAGAGACAGAGAGAGAGAGAGAGAGAGAGAGAGAGAGAGAGAGAGAGAGAGAGAGAGCGCAATGAGCAAGAGCAGAATGACTCTGGGTCACATGCTCTGTAGGTCACAGAAAAGCTATGGAACTGGGAGCAGGAGCAGAGGAGGTGGTGTCCATGGAAAGGGGTGTGGGCAAAACCAAAATGAGAGTGTGGCACATGAAAACTCAGGTTATCACTTACCTGCTCTGTGTCCTTTGGGGGCAGGACAGGCTTCATTCACCTTGATGGTCTTCCTGAACACTTGTCCTTCACAAAGACTCATGCTGAGACAAGGAGATGAAGGAAGAGAAATGAGATCATCATGTCACTGCTTTCCAGGTGGAGGTGGAGATTCCAGTCTCAGAACGCTGCCTGTGCACCTTACATGGCTAAGGGACACTTTGAAATGGACCACTTCAAGCTTTGTACCTTAGTTCGTAATCACCATAACAGAAATCTTTACTAAACAGGTACCCAATGGCATTTAATAACAAAAGTTCTGGCATCAGATATTGACATTTGTACAGTGGCTTTTCCCATATGACCACTAAAATTCTTGTATCTGAGACAGATGGCCTATTGATCACTGATGTGTGTGTGTGCATATATATGTATGTATATATATGTATATATATATATATATATACAATTCATATTCTGTAGTGGACAAATATAGGATATGTGTCCTCTTTGGGTCTCAGTTTTTTTAACTATAAAGTTGGGATAAACATTTCGAGCTTTTATAATTGCTACACGTATGTCAGGGGAACATATGCATAGTGCTCTATAGGGCTCCAGGGCTCCAAAAGTGTTCAGAGCATTCCCTGCCCCATGGTACTAGAAGAATCCTTTGGCTCTGATGGCTTCCTGTCTGTTTTTTCATATCCTCTCACACAGAAACCACGCTGTGACTGGGTATTCATGATGTTTTATAACAAATTTCTCATGAATGGTAAGAAACTACTGTTGTAGGGAAATTCTCTCTTCCAATTTAATATAGAGCTTGATATAGAGCTCCAATTTCTTTCATCTCCTCTGTAGACTAATCTTGTCTCCCCATTGTTGAGTCTCTGAGACGAGACTGTGAATATCTACGTAAAGCAATTGTCTGGATCATCACGACATTTGCTTTTCAATCTCCATTTCAGGTATTGGAATGATAGGGAATGTTGAAAGTTTCTGTTTTTATTTTTTCCTCCTTTCAATAATGTTTACTCATGCTATTATTGGCTATCAAGCAGTATGTCAGAGGCTAGGTATGAGGAACAAAGAGCCAAAGTCTATGCCTTCCAGAAACTAACTTGGGGAGTGGGCACATAGGTGGGCAATATGGTTGAGTTCCCAGCACCTAGAGTGGACCAGCAGCAAATAAACAATCCCCATTAAAGGGCATTAGGAAATCATGACTTGAGCTACAGGCTGTGCAAGTGCACATGAGTGGTAGTGACAGGTGAAAGTCCTTGCCAGGCCTCGGTAGGCCATCAGAAGCATTAGATAACCTCCCTCTGTGCACCAGTCAGATGGAAAGAAACAGATTTAAGTAGAGGGGGAACATGGAGAAAGACCTAGGGCAATTTCAGGTCATGCCGGAACTCCAGTGATGCAGGGGGGTGGAGACTATGTTTTTAAGCTTACCTGGGAATATCAGATACGCACCTATCATCTGGAGGGTACCAGACAAACAATGTAGACTCTATCCTTGGAAAGATTCTGGCTTCGAGGGGAAAAGAAGATGTGTACCTGGGGGCTGGAGATGCAGCTCAGAGACAAATTGCTTGCCTTCTTGGGTTCAAGGTAGTAGGAGAAGGAAGAGGAGAGATGAACTCGTAATTAACCAGACCAAGGTATCTGTTATAGACTGAAGGTTTTTGGTCCCACCCTTACCCTTAGACAAGGTGATTTGTTGAAGCCCTAATCTGCAATGAAGTTGTGTTTAGAGACAAAGCTTCTAAATAAGTAGCTGGGATTTAAAACGGTCATAAGGGTGGGGCTCTAGTCCCATAGGAAGAACCAAGAGCTTTCCACCACCCCCTCCCTCAGTACACACCAAAGAAAGGTTATGTGAGGACCCTGCCCATCACTGTGGTATTTGGTGAAGCAGCCTGAGCTGACTACCACAATCACCACAAACACGCCATCAGGGGGACTGGTGACGGGAGAGGGAGTTCCTATCAACCGAGAAGCTAGAATTAGTTTGCAGGAGGCAGCAACCCTGACTGAGCCTGGAAACACCTGCAAACACTTAGATTTAAGAGAGATTGATAGGGACCATTCCAGCTAAAGGATATACCAAGGGCTGGCGGCCAGAAGGAAAGCAAGCACAAGGCCCTCTGGGCTCTTGCCAAAAAGACTCTGAAAGTCTGGGTAGAAACATGGAGTTGCAACCCGTGTTACCGAGTTTTGACAAGTTTCAATGAGTCTTGTGCTTTGGCAGAGAGACCAAGAGATCATGGGAGAGTCTCCAATGACAAGGTGACTACAGCAATATAGGGGAACTACAGTAACTACAGCATTGAGGGTGCAGCTCAGGTCAACAGGGATGGGGAGGTGGCAAGAGAGGTCCTGGAGTGCAGAGCCACTGAATTTTGTAGCCATTGGATGTGAGCAGGAGCTGGCTACAGATATTAGACAACAAGGTACACTAACACAATCTTTGCTACTGTCAGCTTCTAAGTCACTTCCTCCTAAACAGGCCTACCTTGGGGGTGAGGACATGTAGATGGAAGAGTTAGTTAATATTACACCCAAAACTTCATTCCTTTCTGATATTCAAGGCTGCTGCTCAGTTTGAGTTCCGGGCGTGAGGTCATTAGAAGTAAGCTTGCAAAAGAAAGTAGAGTGAGTTTGGACTAAGATGAAATAGTTTTCAGATTTTCTGAGCCCAAAATGACACCATGAATTTGGCAAAGTGTCCATGCCTGCTAGAGAGATGAAGGTGAGTGTGTGGATTTGGGGGTTCGAGGAACTCACTCAGTGAAAGCAGCAGCAGACAGAGCCCCTAGTACAGCAACACCTAGAAGGGAGAAAAATCACAGGAAAACGGAAGGTTTAGAACAAGGGAGACCCGAGCCACACTGGTGTCAGGTTGGGGACCACTGGGAACCACAATGTCAGCAGAGAACTGTGACCAGTTGAGCCAACCTCTGTGAATTCTGGGAAATGAGAACAGAAAAGCACACACGTGTTATGAGAAGAGTAAAAAACCCTCCCTCTGCACTGGACAGCAGATCTCTCCAGCCTGAGGGAGAGCTTTGGACCAGGCAAGATTCATGCCTATAGGATGGGTCTGAGGTCTGCTGTCCTGCACTTTGGGGGACCTTTATTACACTCTGTCCTGTAACCAAAGGTGTATAGGAAGGTACAATGAGCAACCTGTACTTGGGAAAAATGCCACAGAACATCTCAGTGAATGTCACAATCATGAACAATCATGCTGTTGTCATTTCCTGCACCTTGGCATATATGGGCACCATCTGATCATCATTTCCAAGAGTAAGGGATGTCAAAGTATCCAGCCAGAGTTCATCCACACAAGGGTCTATAGGACAGATCATGAACTGACAGTCCCTGGAATCTCCTGGAAAGGTTATTCTTTGACTGGAACCGGTCCTAAGACATTAGAATTTGTTGACTATGTTTGAAAAATCTAAAACTTTTGCATTAAACTGACTCCATGTTCTATCTTTTCTCAAGAACCCCTGGAGTTTCAGTGCCCAGCATCTGCCTGTCAGAGGAGAAGCTGGTGCAGAACACATCCACAGATGCCCATCTGGGACCAGGGAGGAGCCCTCCACCCATTCTGCAGAGAGCTCTGCCCCAGACTGACTCTGCCTCCTCACTGAGGCAACCCTAGGCTCTGCGATCTCTCAGAACCTTCCGTTCCTGTTCTTTCGTTAGCCCCTCACCGGACAAAGGAGACAAAATGCAGAGAGGGCGCGAGACAGGGTGCACACGCTGTTCTATACCACATCTGTCCTGGTCTGATTGCTGTTGCTGTGGCAAAGCAGCTTAGGGAAGAAAGAGTTAATTCTGCCTACAACTCCAGGCTCCAGTCCATCACTAGGGGAAGTCTAGGCAGGAGTCACATCACATCCACAGGCAAGAGCAAAACGAAATGGATGCGCGCACGCTCACTTGGTTACTTGTTTGCTTGTGCTCGGTTCTATTTCTCTACTCTCATACGCTTCGGGACCCCTTGCCTAGGGAATGGTAACGCCCTTGGTGGCCTGGGTCTTCCCACATCAATTAACTTAGTTAAGACAGTCCCCACAGACACGCCCACAGTCTGACCCAATGTAAACCAAGCCTCATTGAAACTTCCTAGATTTCTAGGTTGTGTCAAGCTGGCAACGAAAGACAATCATCACATGCCTTCGACCCTTTGTGTGCTCAGGAATTGCTCCCTGAAGATCCCTCGCCCAAACCATGCTGTCATTATTAGATGCTGAACTCCTCCCAGGTCAGGAGGCCCTGAACACAGAGAGCATACTGCCATGACTGGTCTCTGTGGGAACAAAACCATCCACGGAGGACCACACGAGACCAAATCACCCATCTCTTTGTCCTCTTCTCCTCCAGGTGCCTTCTTTTGTTTCTTGGGGAGAGGCTGAGGCACACCAACTCAAAAAAAAATGTGCTTCAACTGAAGGAGAACCTGGAGTTTATCTAATAGGCAGGTTGGGAAAAATGAAAACGCTAATTACTTCAGGAGAAGCCATGGAGAATGAGTCAGCTGATTGGGCCACAGGGCAGCCAGTAGGAGCTGGGTTTTTTTTCCCCCTACTAGAGGATAATGACTTATTCTTATTCCCGGGGATTTTAGCTGTGCACACACAACAAAAAAATCATTCCAAGTGTCTGCTAGTAAAATCCCAGGCTGCTGAACGTCACGTTTGAAAATTAATGTGACAAGCTGGAGGCCCATTTGCCCCGAGATCAGAAGACAATGAAAGCTTCCTCTGCAGGAAATGTCTCAAGGTAGAAGCAGAGACCCGAAACTGGGGAAGCAAGGGGGCAGGGCCCCACCCCAGGACCCGGACAAGAGTCGGCTGCAACCTGGCAGCTGCCTTTGTCTTCACAGTCAGGCCCGGCCTCCTCAGTTACCGAACATCCACAGAGAAGCTAGTGAGGCTGATCATCAATCGCCTTATTCATCCCATCATTAAAATGAGAGGTCTTGCCAACGGAGCAACGCTAGCTGTCTGTGCGTCAGGCACACCTCCTGGTAGAAAGGTCTCCCCGCAGGACCCTTACAAGGGACTTGGGGTTCACCTGATCACTGCTGGACTACAGGAGCTGGGGACCCCAAAGTCCTGGCTCTTAATGAAGCTGGGGTAGCCCTGGATGCGGAGCACACTCTGGTCCCTTGCAGCTCTTTGTCTGCAGTCTGGCTCTTGTCTTTCAGAGCTGGCTGCCACTGTCTCTCGGGCTGATGCGGCAGTCAGATAATGAACAGTGTATCAGCGCAGTGGAGAGGGGGGCAAAGGGGGAGAGGGGCTAGGGAGCGCCTGAGCCAGCCAGCCTGACTTATTATTCCTTCACTCTCAAACAAAACAAAATCATTGGCCTGCCAGGGTCATTAAGGACCCCGGGGTTGTCATAGAAACGACCTTTGGGGCCCGGTGGTTGTTAATGCATGAGTGACTGCCTGCATTGTGTGTTCCAGGAGAGGTCAGAGTCTTGTTGGTGGCTTAAGAAAGAAAGAGGGGGAGAGAGAGAGAGAGAGAGAGAGAGAGAGAGAGAGAGAGAGAGAGAGAGAGCCAGCACAAAGCCCAGAATTGGACAGCTGACATTCAGGAAGAAGGCTATGTAAGATAGCACTGATTGGTTGTCTGGGATGGTGACTCTCTGGAGCCTGGTTCATCGTAGGTGCTTAGTACAGGTCTGCAAAGGTGATGGGGTGGACTCCTCTGGTTTGAGGGCTCCTATCTCTCCTCCTACTCCATCCCTTCCCCGTAGAAACTGCCCCATAGTGTAGTCTTGGAGGACTAAGCAGCTAATTGCACTTCTGTGGTCCCAGTCAAGATTAGCAAACTCAACAGACCGGTTTTAGAAAACATCAGCCTTCATCTTGAACCACATCATCTTTGAGACCACTCAGAGACCAGGAGGAGCTGGGGAGCAAGACTGTTGCAGAGCAAAGGGACAGGCGAGCAGGGCCAAGCTTGCCAGCCTTGGACGTTATATAGCTTTTTCAAGTCACCTCCCAGTCAAGGGAAGAGATATTAGTATCAAGTTTTAGGGCCAAGCCCAGCACCCAAATCCTAATGAACTCTGCCCAGCCGCAGGCCCCAGTACAATAGCTAAAGAGCTAAGCAACAGTGAAAAACAGAGATTCAATCAACACAGCCACAAGGAAAAGGTGTCAGTGACCTCGAAGCCCATCTTTGGGGTACTAACAAGCTATGAGTTTAACCAGGGTAACTGAAGTGTCGGTGTGGGGGGCAGTTAGGTGTCAAAATGTGGTCTGGTTGATCTGACCTCAGGTTTATAGAAGGCCTCAATGCTTGAGAGGACAGCCCAGTTCCCATGAGATGGTTGCTCTAGTTTGAAGACAGCATCACGATGAGGTGGTCAGTTGAAAGGCTCTTCCATTCCTGGAATCCAGCTTGACTGTAGATTTAGGAGGATGGGTACAGAAAAGATAATGGGAACGCTGACAGTAAGGTGTCTCAGTCATTCTCCATTCCTTCAGATTTGAAGGGAGACAAGGGAACCTGTGTATCTCTAGGTTTTGAACCTTGACCCATTAACATGTCTGCAAAATTAAACAGGTAAGGGACATGAAATACAGGACACATATACAAAATGAAGACAGAGACACCCGGCCTTTATACTGTTTTGGTTTCCTCCAGGATTCAAGGTGAGGAGTTCAGGTTGGTTAGAGTGTTCTTGCCGGAGTCTCTGAGTCCCACTGGGCTACAGAGCACACACCCCCCTAGGAGTTCCTTCTTAGAAAGCTTAACCTATGTTGATTTTCCCCAGGCTGCCCCAGAGACCAGAAAGAACTTAGGGTTCAGGATCTACCTCGCTGTTAACTGTGCATCTTCCTGCAAGCCTCCTGCATCATTTTCTGTATCTGTCCGTGACATCAGAGATGGGCCAGATGATAACTAAGATCCACACTTGCTGTGCTGCTTCTGTTGGGGTTTTTCCTCAACTTTATCAAGCAGTTTTTAGATAATCCGTGGGTGACAATGGAACTATCTGAGCCCTGAGAAGGCCGGTACTATCTATCCAATTTCTGTGGTGCAGCCATAGACGTGAGGTAGTTAGGACATTTTGAACCCATCTAACAAGCTAGGGACATCATCCAGCAATCCTAGTGTTAACTCCAGCATGGCTTCACCCCAACAGCTGCCTGAAGTCCCCAGGCCACAGTTGGCAGTAGGTCCTGAGACCTACTGGAAGTCACACCCATATACATATTTGACATAAGCAAACACATAGCCAGGAAGCCGGAAAAGGGGCAGGAGAACCCAAAGCCACAACCTCAGTCTGCCATTGTCCTACCTGTAATGCTGGCCAGGTTGTCCCCAGATGAGTACTAGAGAGGGAGAGCAAACCTTATCATCTGAAGTTCTCGCTGCTGTCTAAAATGAACTTCCAGAGAGCTTTATTCCCCTTTGTTTTTAACAGTCTGTATATCTGATTTGCATAACTATCTGGGCTGTGGTCTGGCACCTGCTCCCCCAGGGGACAAGGCAGAAGGAGACTAGCTAGCTCTTGGAGTATTTTTCTCTTTCTTCTTGATTGCTTGTGGAAGCAGAAGGGGAGGAGCTCAGCAGGGACTCTGCTCAGCCTGAGAGCTGATGGGTTGATTTTTTTTTTCTTTAGCAAACATCTTCCCAGACCACTGAGGAGACAAGAGTCCTGAGGAGCTTCCTAAGTTTACCAAGGCACAATGACTCCACAATAAAGCAGTTCACATATTAGGTCTAATGTCCAAGAAAGGTGTTGAGGAGCCTCTGTTGGGAAGGGAAGACTGAAACTAGAAGGACCCAACTTTCCTGAGACCAGAAGGGCTCCTGACTCTTGCAGGAATGCTGAGCACATCGCCTCCTCTTGTGGGGCCTACTTCCATTTCTCTAAAATGTAAAGGGGAACCCAATGAGATGGCTCAATCTGGGAGAAAAACTGAGTTCTAGCCTCAGACTCCATATAAAAGGTAGAGACAATGATGTATGCCTGCAAGAAGCCAGCTCTGAGGAGGCAGAGACAGGAGGGTCCTAGGTATTTGCTGACCAGTCTGTCTAGAGGGAATCAGTGAATTCCAAGTTCAATGAGAAACCCTGCACCAAAAATATAAGTTGGGAAAGGATTGAAGAAGACCCCAGCATCAATCTCTGGCCTCCACATATGTGTGCACACATACATACCACATTTCACACACACACTGCGTACACCACACACACACATGCACACACACACACACCACACACATATATCACATATACCACACACACATACTACGTAAACTATACACACAACACATATACCACACACACATACCACATACACCACACACACACACCACATGCACCACACAAACATGTGCCACATACACCACACGCACATACCACACACAACACATACACCACACACATATCACACACATCATATACACCACACATACACACACACAAACACAAACACAAAACATGAACACACATATAAATGAGCCCACACTGTGCAGTGCTCTTATTCTGAAGCCTGGGTTATTCTAAAGGACGATAAAGTACGATTTGTACTTACTGAAATTAACACTAGGTTATGAAATCACAGCACTTCCTTGGAGGTTGGTGCATCAGAAGGAAAGAATAGAATGCTTCTCAGAGCTCTTAAATTTAGGATGTTTCCTTAGAAATAAGATGAAGCACAACACTATAGAAAATGCCATGAGTATTTGCATACCATACAGATATGCATATAACATTTGCATATAATTACTTATGTGAAGGAGGATGCTTGTTTCTCAGGGTGGGAAACAGGCTAGCTGACAACTTTCCTAAGCTCCTCTGGTATACCAGGTACTTGTCAGGTAGGATTGAGTCCTCAGCATCCCAGATGCTCGGTACTTGTTAAACACATCTTGAAACTGAAGACCAGAGCAGGTACTGGCCAGTGGCCCTACCATGCTGTGTGGGAACTTTGTTATTTCTTGGTAGCCTTTCCTCTTCTCTGGCATCACCGTATCCAGCGGAAGAGATGTGTCTGCAGTAATAGCAGCAAGGTGGAGTCAGGGCAGTGGGTTCTAGTCACATTCCTCTGCTGCATGGAAGGTTTGGGCAAAGTGACCTCTGAGATCCATTTTGGTTTTGAAGTCTCAAATGTAAGGTGCTTACTTAAGTAGCAGTTACCAAAATCAAACTTTGAAACATGGTCTGCCCAGGACACCTAAGTTTTGTAATCAAATGTGTTTGGAAAAAAAAAAAAAAACTGTGTTCCCAGTGAGAGAACATACAAAGCATGTTTATAGCATCAAAGACTCTGATAAAGCCTGCAATAAAAGCTTGGGTAATAATTTCATTTCTTTCCCAGACTTACTGTATTCTTAATCCCCCTTCTTCTCCCCACAAACACTTACTGTCATTTGCTGGGGAGACTAGAATAACAGCCATGGCAGCAGTGGCTGTAATTCAAGGGTTCTCCCTTCCTTCCTTTCCTGGCTTCCTTCCTTCTCCATGTGGGCAGGGGACCAGCAGTCCTCAGGGAGAAGAGTGGGGTCAGAAGTGAGGGCTGGGGAGAGTGTCTGTGTAAGATGAACATGCCCAGCTTCTGCTTCCAGGAGCAGTTTGCCCACGGCTCTTAGAGCTCACAGGTGGCTTACTCATAAAAAGGTAGAGCCTGGGCTCCCGTGCGAGCCCTTCGAGAAGAAACTCATACCACTGAAGCCGCTTCTGAAATCTTGGCACTAGAAGGATCTTCATGCTCTCTGTATACCTTCACCCATGGATGAACACAAAACATAGTTGCTTTTCTGGTTTCATCTTCCTTCTACGGGGCGGTCTTCTTCTATCACCAAAGTCAGGAAATACCCACTCTCAACCCAAGACAGTGGCTCATGGTTCCTACAGTCTGTTTATGTTGTTCCTCGGCTTTATCAAGTGAGTTGGTTCCATGTCTGTGTGGGGACTTCCTTACTCCTCGGTGGCCCTGGCTCTGTCTCACAGCTCCTCTGCCACTTGCTCACAAACAGTTTCTCTGACTGCAGGCCAGATCTGGTTCCCTTTTCTCCTTCTGTAACAACTTGGACTAGTCTGCAAGTAGCTGTCGCCTTTGTGATCACACATTTGAGGGCTTTGTTGCAAATGCCTGGTCCTCCACTAGAGCACGCATCTCCCAAGGACAGGGATCACGCCTATTGGCTCAAACTGTGTGACCACCATCTGCCTAGACTGTGCGGAAGAATGTTTGGTTGAGTAAGTAAATGAAGGAGCTGTTCTGTGAAGCAGCCTTGTCTGCCTGGGCCCTCGCCAAAGTCAGGCGTCTTTGCTAGCAACTGTAACATTTCTCTTCATTTAAACTTGACCTCCCTCTCATAGCCTGACCTCAGCTCCCCACTGACACGGACCCTAAACCACTAGATAAGGCTCACCATTCCCCCTCTTCCCATTCCCACAGGCTCAATCATGTTTCCTACCAATGGGAAGACCACAGAGAGGAGATCTACAAATAATTGACTTTTTGATATCAAAGCTATACTAAAGGATATTTGCTCAATTTTATCTTTTATCCCATGAAGAAAGTCACAGTGTTAGTTTCAATATGGCACCTACTTGGTTAGGATTTATTTCTAAGCAAAACTTCAAACCAATGCATGATTGAGTTTTGAAAAATATAAATGGATTCTAAGATTCTGCAAAGAGAATGTTCAAGGCCTTGCTACCTCCTCCCACTTAACAAATGAAGAAACTGAGACCCTCATGATCATGAAGTTACGAAGTGAAGCTGCCCAAGTTCTTTACCAAGCCCTAAGCTCTGCTAATCAGCTCAGGCTACAGTGATTGCCTGTCTCCTCTCCGAGATCATGAGCTACTTAAAAGCAGGGGCTATGACTTCTCTTTGGCAACCCCAAGCTCAGTATAATGGCACATAAAGAACATCGAGATGAATACCAGAAATATTAAAAGCTGTCGCAGCAGTCAGCTCAGCGTGAGTCCCATGAAAGATGTGCGAAATGAAGAAGCCAGAGAGTCTTGAAGTTCTGAGGAGTCACAAGTGCAAGGCCAGCCTGGGAAACTTAATAACACTGCTTCAAAATTAATAACAAAAAATTTGCAAGGCTATAGATCAGTGCTAGAGTGCTTACCTAGCATTCACCAGACCTTAGGAGCAACCACGAAAAAGGAAGGCAGGAAGGCAGACAGGCAGGAAGACAAGAAAGCAGGAAGGCAGGAAGGAAAGTAGGAAGGAAGGTAGAAAGGCAGGTAGGAAGGAAAGAAGCAAGAAAGGGAGGGAAGGAGGGAGGGAGGGAGGGGAAGGGAGGGAGGGGAAGAAGGAGGGGGAGACAGACCAAGAGGAGGGTGATTAGGAAGGTAGAAAGGCAGGAAGACAGGCATGCAGGAAGGAAGGCAGGAAAGCAGATAGGAAGGCAGGAAGGAAGGAAGAAAGGGAGGGAGAAGGGGGAGGAAGGAAGGAAAGGAAAGAAGGTAGAGACAGACAGAGAGGAGGGTGATCAAAACATGTAGAATCTGGAGATAAACGTTGCACTCTTTTAGGTCAAATGAACTTATAAGAACTAATTTGTTTTACAGCAAAAGATTTGAATATAAAAGTCTAAAGATATTCAAATTGTCTAGATAGGAGGATAATTGTAGTGATTTGCTATTCTTCAAATTAACATCTAGAAATAGTGGTGGGAACCAGAGGAAGACAGTTACCGTCTGCTTACCATTAACTCAATATAAACATTACTGTGTGTGCACTGTGTGTGAACCCATAGCATCACCAAATGACTCCAGACACTTGTAAGAAAGGGTAGAGGTAGAGAACCAGTGTGCATGGGTGTGAGCATAGGGGAAGGACTGCTGCCTTAACGCTTTTGAGTATATATCTTAACCCTCTCTTAGAGGTTTGGAGAAGTAGTTTCAATAAATGGAATTTGCCTTGTAATTAACACAGAGGGCTTCCCAAGTGGCCTCTTTGTCCTTTTCTTAAAATTAAAAATAAAGCTTTAAGCCATCTTTTGTCATGGCATTTGTCACTTCCTGAACAAGCCACCTTTTTTGTTTTGCCACAAAGGTGATCCTTACCCAGATCCAGTCCTATAAAACCCACAAACTCCAGAGGGAGCAGATGCTTCAAGCTAAGTGTGTGTGTTGCACCTCAGAGGAGGCCTGGCTGGCAAGGCTGTGAGCAGCCAGGATGCTAAAGCAGGGTGGATGTCAGCCTTTTGCTCAGTACAGGGTACAGGCTCTCTGCCCGTGAGATTGCTGACTGAAGCCAGCGGGGATGGGGAGGTGAACCCCAGCTACAAGTGGAGGAAGGCAGGAAGGAGAGGCAGAAAATGCTCCCCTTCCCTAGGGTCCCAGGATTGTTTTGGTAATTACCCCAGCTCCTTCAACAGCTTATGATTTGTCCAGTGCCAGGGAACCTGGATTTGCCTTACACAATGCATAATTCATAGGGCATGGACAGCAATTATGAGCTAATTGAGGGGTGTAATGTTTAAAGAAAGGATCCATTATGAGGCACATAAGGGATGCTGGAGCGAAGACACTCTTGAGTCCGCGGAGGCTCGTTGCCTCTAATTCAGCTTTCCTTGAGATGACTCTAATTGTCTCCTGAAGGGCACTGAAGCTGCCTCTTCCAGGAGGCCAGGGGCTGGGCACAGGAGCGCCCTGTTAGAGGAGGCTCAAAGGGACCCAGAGTGACGCTCCCGCTCTCGTGTGCTCAGCCTTGCACTTGTCCCACCGACGCCGTTACCTGGATTCCTAAGGTTTGACAGATGCAGTGTGATCCCAACCATATTTTCCAAAGGCAAGTCAAGATCACACCTCAGGCTGTGGAGGACGCTATAGTCTTTGAAAAGGTGCAGTGAAGAATTCACATCGTTTCCACCATAAAATCACCCCTTATCAAGGTTGGGAGATCTTCGATGGCACACCCTGGAAAAGAGGGAGCTAGGTGTCTTCATAAGAAGCCCCTGGGCTGGCAACCTGTATGTGACTAGTTTTCCTCTTGCTATTAAGGGCCACGGAGACACCATCACCCAGTTTCACCAGGTGAACTAAGGAATGCAGGTGGAAGGAGTGGTCTTCGGACCCCCCCCAGTCCCCCTGAATCATTCCTCTGCACCCAGACTCATCTTTCTGACTGAAAAATAAAATGTTTGAGACAGAGTATTTCTATGTAGACCAGGCTGTCCTCAGATTCGTGGGGAGATCCGCCTGCCTCTGTTTCCTGAGTATTGGGATTGCAGGTTTATTCTACATCCTTAGCTCTGACTGAAAAATTTAAACCATCTCTATAAAAAAGTCTTGCTTCCCTTCGGACCAACTCTGTGTACCATGGCTCCCACAGGATACCTACAATGTGACTGTCACACACATATGCTCATGTGATAACATATCAAGAAAAATATTTCCCCTCCAGCTTCACTACCAAGTCAGATCCACGGTTCATAACAATCAAAAACACTTTGTAAACTAAGGACTCTGTCGACATCTGTTCTTTGTGTAATGGGAGGTTGAGGTAATTGTATACCGCATACGGGTTGCCACCTTTCTGGAACCCTGTAGGCCTCAGCATATAGCTCACTCGGATTGTTCTAGCACGGCCCTTTAGAAAGTGAATTTCTCCTTTGTCTCCAGCCAGGTACTTCCACAACAACATGCGAGTATCATGTGAAGCCCTCTTTAACCAGCCTTATCTGATTGTAGTACTGCGGCTACTCAAGCTGGCTTGCAGTGTCCCACAGCACCAATAAAGCTCAGTTTTTGAAGTGTGTCACACACAACCCAAAGAGTCAAGCCGTCATGGAGTCATTCCATGGGCAATAGGGGTCTTATGGACCACTTGGTCCAAACAGGCTTTGAACAGATGCTTTGTCCTTTATGGAACTTACTCTGTCTGCAAAGGAATCCTCAGCTATGGCATCACTGACTGTCAGTGACTGTCACACAGCACCTTAGAGTGTCTCATTTGAGCAGAGTATCTGACCAGTTTGCCCGGCCCCTTAGAGCACCGAAACTGACGGCCTCCGCTCCTCATGTCCTGATAAGAATAACAATGGCTGAACAATCTTTAATCTCTATTTTTGAGGCTTCCGAGGTGAGAAATTGAAAAAAAGCAAAATGACCATATTGCTCCAAGGGTTAAATCACACAAGGCCCAGGAAACACAAACAACAACAACAACAAAAAAAAACCCCAACTGTCTCCTTTCTGCTTCAGATCTGAACCTTTCATGCTTTGTGGGTGTTGGCTTCTGACGAGTGAAGTAAGACAAATGGGATGGGGTGGGCCGTCCCTTTTCCCTTCTGATGGGGGTTCAGGAGTTCCCATCTCTTTCCTCTCCTCACTGATCTGACTGAAGATCTTCCCACAACACGGGCCACTGCACCTTTCTTCACTGAGTCACACAAAACTTTTCAAAACCCTTTTCTTCCTTTTTATTTCTCCTCCCCGAGATTGTAACTAATTCCAAACCCACAACTCACGGTCACTTTAAACTGCTGCTTTTGCCTCCGATTCAGCTTCCATCGTATTACTTAGTGGATCGGTTTCCCAAGGTCCTTCTTGGTTTCTTCACCAAACTCCTGCCCCTGGACCATCTCCTCACTGCTGAAGTGCCAGGCAGTTAGCCGAGCTCCACCTCTCCCACCCCATGTCTCCTTCACTCAAGAGTTCATTCAACCTGTATGCTCATCAGTCATGGATCAAGCGCAAGGACAGGATCCAGGTTACAAACACCACAATAAAAAGCTGCCTTCAATGAGCCCGTGGCTTTTTGTGACAAAGTTCATATCACTGTCATCATCTTGGCTGAGGGTTATGACAGAGGAGGCCAAGGGGCAGTTGAAGCATAGAAAAAAGTGTGGCCAATGGTCTGTCCTGGTAAAACTTCCGTTGCTAATTGTACTGATTAGATTTTTGGCAACTTGACACAAACTAAGATCATCTGGGGAAAGGGGAGCTCAGCTGAGAAAATGCCTGTATCAGATTAGCCTACAAACACTATGTGAGGCATTTTCTTGATTAATGATTGATGTGGGAGGGCCCAGTTCACTATGGGCAGTGTTACCCTTAGACAGGTAGTCCTGGAATATATAAGAAAACAGTCAGGGCAAGCCACAGAGAACAAGTCAATAGACAGAGTTCCCCTGTATCCTCTGCTCCAGCTCCTGCCTCCAGGTTCCTCCCCTGCTAGAGTCTCTGCCCTGGCTTCCCTCAGTGGCCTGGGAGATGAAAGAAGCCGTTTCTTCCCCAAGTTAGTTTGGACTGCAGTGTTTTATCAGTGACAAAAAGCAAACTCTCACTCTGGCCTACATTCCTTTATTTTTTTAATCTTTTCTCCCCCTGACGTCTAGAGGGCCAACTGAATGCTGAGCTCTCTCAGAAAGCCAGAAGACAATGGAGAAGCAGCCATTCAACCTGCTACCCTTGTGAGTAACTGTTGGGAGGTTGACTAGATCCTTTCCTTTGAACCACCCGCTAACATCATCTTGAGCATTTAGCTCATCTTTTGGCTTGCACACATAGGGGCTTATTTCCCACAGGATGGCTTTTAGGAACCCCACCTCGTATGGACAGATGAGATGGATATGTAGTTGTTTCTCTTGGAGACTGTTTTCCAGGTGTCCCTGTCCTGGACTTAAGCTTCAATTTACACAGCAAGTCATTCACAGTTTTGCAGGTTATAAAGTGTGTTAGCATGTGGTTCCCCTTATTCTCATCTTCAAGATGCTGATAAAGGCCTTGGCTGGACCCATGGAGAAAGGCAAGCAGTACAACTAGACTCAAAGCCAAGCTGTCTTAGCAAAGCCTGACTCCTATGCTGTTCCTTACTGTAGCTCCTCTGTGAGATAGCATACTCACCAAAGACTGTGATCACCAGGACTAGTGATTGGTCACAAATAGCAAGTAAGGAGATGGTGAACCTGAGTCCCATGCTGAGCCCACACCACAGGCAGGCGTGTCTCCTGCTGAGGATCTAAATGCATTCTCTAAATGTGCAAATCATTGAGGTTGTTGGTTTCCAAACTGAAGTCCCCTGAGCAAGAGCAGCAGGGCACCTGTGAGGGCGACTGCTGTCTGTGCCCACCCATGACCTATCAGACTTAGGAACTGCCCGGGTGGGTCATCTGTGTTTGACCCTCCCAGATTCACCACACGTTTCTGACGCAAGCTCATACTTGGAAGGCCGGCTTAGATCACGGGTTCTCCACGGTGACGCACCTAGATTCAGCTTCCTGGGTCTCAGATGGGCCTGGATATGGACATTTTCACCTTTCCTCTTGAGATCCCAGTGGGCGACAGAGGATGAGGACTGAGACACTGCATACTTTTGCCCATAGTGACCACATGTCAGATATCCTGTTGGTCTTTATAGGTATGCTAAAGGCCTACAGACAAGGGGCAAGCCCAGTCATATGGCCCTTATGAGGTGAGGCCCTGTGGCATGGTGGCACATGCATGAATGGGTGCTGTTGAGGTTCCAGAGGAGAGAGACAGCGGGAAATTGTTAAATTTCACCATCACGGGAGAAGCAGGAAAAATTCACAGTGGGGCTATGCCGTACCAGCCGTCATGCTACATGGATTCCACACAGCAAAGGCTCTGTTGTGCCATTGGTGTAACGCAGCATCTTTAGTTTTGCTAGCTTTAAAACTGCAGTGAGGGATGGGCATGCTCAGTTGGGAGAGCACTTGCCCAGCATGCATGAGGCCCTGGGTTTGTTTTGCAGCACCATATAAATGTGATACTGCAGGCTTATAACCCAGTACTGGGGAGGTAGAAGTAGGAGGATCAGAAGTGCAAGGTCAAAGGCAGCTTATCACACTTGCCATTCTGCCTCAAAAAACAAACAAACCAGCAGCAAATCTGCAACGGTGTTTTGGCGTCCCATCAGAGGAAAGTAAGCAGAGGTTGGGTTGTAGCTTTGTTTAAATTCAAGCAATCTTCCACTATGATCATTGAAGCCCACACTTGGAAGCTGTAGGAACAAGCTTCCCTCTGTCAGTTCCTGAGTTTGGAGGATTGTCACACCGTGCTTCCTGCAGAGATTGACTTGTGTTTCAGCCACATGTCCACAGGTCCCCTCTTGGTATATAGGCATTTAAAGGTTACCTGTTGGAGGTACCCTGGCAAGCCCAGGGCCCCCATACCCTCTAGAGGGCACCCAAGCTCTCTAGCATGTCCCCTGCACCTTGGGTTGAAGATTTCCAGGCAGTAATTAAATGTCATTTCAGGGAAAGAAAATTTGGTCAGTTTCGATGTGGGACAAATTGGCTTCCCCTATCTGTCTTGAGGAGGCTTTGTGTGCTAGCCCGCTATCGGCCGTTTTCTTGGAAGCATTGTTTCCCATTCCAATATAATTGCTTCAAAATAATGTGGAGAGATCAATTGCCACTTGTCAGCTGTAATTTTCTGTCACCAGGGGAAAAATAATGTGGGGAGGAAAACAAAATATGAGCCGGCTTATTAGCCAGGATGGAGGGAGGGTGGGAAGGCTGCTTTCACATGGGACAGTGGATTTATCCAGAAGACCACATGCCATATGGCTCCCATTCCTGCTGCCCTCCCTGCCCAGAACTAGCAAGATCTTACCCTCCTCTTCCTGCACCATTTCTGCTTTTCACAAGAAAAGCCTTCCTGACCTCCAGCTGTGCAGACCTGGCTTCCCCAGTGACCTAGCCAATAAATACAGATCAAACACCCAGGTTTACTTGTTTACAGAGAAAGTCTTTAGGCTCCAAGAAACCAGAAGTCTCACAGAGAGAGATTTCAACAGCTCATTTTCTTCCCATCACAAGAAAGTGACTTCAGGTTGGGCTTAGAACCCACTTCCTTGCAGACTCCTTTGTTCTTTGAGATGGTTAAATGACCACCCAGGCTGCACACATCCACCTGCCTCCCTGCAGGAACAGAAGCCTGGGCAGGCGCCTCCCACAGAGGAGAGAACTCTTGTTAGGAAAGCCAGTCTCTCTCAGGAAACCCCTGGCAGTGTTTAGAAACATCTTCAAGGGAGAAGTGACTATAACAAATTGCACCTATTTAGAGTACACGATCTGATCCACCTTGATGAAGTCCTCAGTCAAGACAGTCCAGAGATCAATTGTCCTCACAAAATATCTACTCCAGAAGCACACCCTCCACCCTGCAACTTGGAAGAAGAAATTAACCATGCCCTGTTGTCCAAACTTGCTTTGGTAACCACCTAGAACTTGGAAAACACCCAGGAAAGTCAGGGCTTTGATCACCAAGACACATGGGAGTAAGAAGCTCGGAAGTCAGCTTTGGCTACTGATGAGGGTGTCTGCTTTGCCTACTGCCCTGGTATCAGGAAGAGGTGAGAATTGGGCAACCAGGCTCTCTGGCCATGCAGTTGGTGGCAGCACTCTTAGCATGGCTGAATTGCAGCAGAATCTATCTTGGTGGGCTACCTGCTTTGGTGATACTGAGAGATAGTGGAAACTTGAGAGGAGGGATCTAATAAGAGATCCCTGGTTCATTGAAGCCATGGCCTTCCAGAGATTCATGACTCCCAGACATGCAATGGACAGTTTGCTGTGTCATGCAGGCCCACCATGATGGACTTCTTTCCCATAGACTTAAAGCAGTGGGACCAGTCAATCATAGACTGAAACCTCCAAAACCATGAGCCAAATTATCCGCTTTCTCTGTATAGATTGGTGTCTCGAGTATTGTGTGACAGAAACAGAGAGCTAATTCATATACTCCATAGGCACCCAAGAGACAATGAAGGAAGGGAACTAGATCCCTGCATTTATTGTACAAATGGTGTACCTATTATTTCCTAAGTACTGAGCTCCTCCTGCATGTCCAGTTACTACAGAGTCCCTGTGGGCTATGCAAAGTATGTATTTCTCAGCCTTTCTTCAAGGAGGTCTGCAGAGGTGACACAACTGGTCTGGAGGGACATAGATGTAAGATAGTAAAGAAGGATCCTTGACCAATTTGGGACTATGACAGGCTCACGTTTGACTCCAATAGGTTTTCATAGGTGACAAGACCTACCCAAAGCCTGGCATTCAGAAGTCATGAGGCTTGAGTCAGAACCCTCACCTATGGGCATCTGCCATTCATCGTTCTCTGTGCCCAGAATGTGAAGATGCATGGAGAAGGGTATGGACAAGATGCACAGAAAATCTTAGAGAAAGACTACCACAGCTTGCAAAATTTGGAACTATTGCCAGCTGTAGGATCTCGGGGCTTCTATGATCCTATGAACATATAGAGAACCCCTCGATTCTTCCCACAGGATTACTTTAGAGATCTGGAGATATAATTACCGACACTGTTTCTGCCATATAGCCATGAAGAGCCAGAATGGAGTCTCTGCGCTGCAATATTGACCAGCTTTGTGGCCTTTGGCAAGGCAGACAACTTCTTGTATTCACCTTTTTCATTCTTCTGTTTAATAATGCTCTTGTACATTGTAAAGATTAGTCACTCATATTGACTTAATAAAACCCTGATTGGCCAGTAGCCAGGCAGGAACTATAGGTAGGACTAGAAGAATTCTGGGAAGAGAAAAGGCAGAGAATTAGTCACCACCCAGACATAGAGAAAGCAAGATGAGAAGGCATTACTGAGAAAAGGTACCAAGCCACATGGCTAAACATAGATGATACTAATGAGCTAATTTACGTTGTAAGAGCTAGTTAGTAATAAGCCTGAGCAACAGGTTTATAATTAATATAAGCCTCTGTGTGTTTATTTGTGACTGAATGGCTGTGGGACTGGGCAGGGCAGAAACTTCCACTTACACCATTCATGTGTAAGAACAGTCTTTCTGTTCCTTGGAGTTATGTCAGTGGCTCTCAACCTTCCTAATGTTGTGACCCTTTAATACAGAGCCTCATGTTATGGTAACTCCCAATCATAGAATTATTTTCATTGCTACTTCATAACTGTAATTTTGCTATTGTTATGAATCATAATGTAAATATCTGTTTTCTGAAGGTCTTAGGTGACCCTTGTGAAGTGTGATCCACAGGTTGAGAAACACTGAGCTATGCTGTTCTAGTGGAGATAATGCTCTCCCAGTATTTCTCTGTGGCTCAGTGCAAATGAACCACAATGGAAAGAATTCCCCAGGTGAATTTGAGAATTCATCATCAAGAACTAGATTTTGCTTGTAAATAAGACACCACTGTTTGACATAGATAATGGGATCCACACAGGCAGGCACCCTCAGGGTACCTTCTTGGCTCTATTCATTTGCTGTTGCAAAACCCTGACATTGTCACTAAAGTGCAAGCATGAGGACCTGAGTTTGTATTCCTAGCACCTGTGTGAAAGGTTATGGTGGCATGAAGTTTAAGTCCAACACTGGGCGGGAGAGACAAAAAGATCCCTGGGGCTCTGTGGCCAATCAACAGAGCTGAAATCGGAAAGCTTCAAGTACAAAGGAGAGACTCTGTTTCAAAGAAACAAGATAGAGGACTCCTGAAGAATGATACTATGAGTTGACTTCTGGCCTCCATGCCCAAACTCCCCAAATGATTGTTTATAAATGTTTGTTTTCATTTAAAGGGGATTGATTATAGGTGATTAATGGTCACAGTAAATTAAAAAAAATAAGGACGCTATGACATAGCAATGAACACTTTGCCCTGGTATTGTATCTTGGTTACTGGTATAAATTTAAAGTCAATTTGTTACACTGTGTGTATGTATTTCTGTTCTTGTTTAAGCTATCATGCTTAGCTCATTTAAAAATGTAATACATAATTAAAATTGCAGATTAATAGATAGTCATTTATAATAGTTAAACTTGTAGTCATGTTAGATTTTTCTAGATATATAGAGATATATTTGAGTTAGATAGATGATCTTCAACACTCCAAAGACTTACAAAATATAGCATTTAAAACTTTTTAAGAACTTGGACTTTTCTTGACAGTTGAGACATGTCTGCTTCTGGCAGCACCAATCTACTTCAAGAAGATGATGGGCATCAAAGAGGCTCCTTATGGAGTTTGCTAGCCATTTGGGCAAGAAACTGCTTTTGCCTGTACCGCTTAATGGTACGCTATGTGAACGAGACATGTAGCACCCACAGAAAAGTTACTGGTGGTCCTCCAGGGTTCCTGCTTCACAGAGGAAACTGCCAGACATTCTACAGGACACGGGGAAAAAGCAAATGATGAACTTTGCAATTACAAGGCAAAACAGATCTTCAAATTTCCTGCTTCATAGAAAAATCTCCAAACATATTGGGCCTGTAAGCTGAAGATGGATGCCCCAATGTTACAGAAGAACTTTGGGTAACTGTCCAGACAGCAAGATGTCTCTGTCAATTCTAAAGTTTTGGAAGTTTTTTATAATGCACTTCCTGTTAACTTAGGTAATATTATATTCTTCTGGAGGCTTTGAAGAGTTGAAGACAGATATTTATGGTTTTCCTTAGTTTATGATAAAAGATAAATTAGGTATAAAACTTTAGACTCACAAAGATAAAATAGATGATAGTACATTTTCTTTAATTTTGCCAGATACAAATAGACTAAATATTGTAACTGTAATTCTTGCTTAAACTTGTTTTGTATATGGAATTTTACTACGTTAAAGTTAAAACCTTCTTTTTTATTTTAGACAGAAAAGGGGAGATTATGTGGGATGTCCTTCTGTATATGTGTTGCCTTTATTGATTGATGAATAAATCTGTTTGGGCCAATGGCTTAGCAGCATAAAGCCAGATGTGAAATCAGAACAGAGAAAGAGGAACAGAGTGAGCAGAATTGAAGAGACACCATGTAACAGCCGAATGACACAGATGCCCCAGAACCTTATCAGTAAGCCACAGCCTCGTGGTGATACACAGATTAATACAAATGGGTTGATTTAAGATGTAAGAGTTAATTAATAAGAAGCCCGAGCTAATAGGCCAAACAGTGTTGTAACTAATACAGTTTCTGTGCGATTATTTGGGTCTGAGTGGCTGGGAAACAAACAAGCGGTCTCTGCCTACAAACAGGCACATGTATCCCTCCCACAAACGCATATGTCAACCCTGTGCTTGTCACCCACACAGAGTCCCACCCCACCCTAGAGGGTCTTCTGGTCACGACCAGCTTGCATCATGTGCCCACTTGCCTTGGTCTCAACCTAAGAACAATGTTTCAGGTTTTGGGGCTCTGAGGCTTTGGGTCACTAACATCAGAAGGCCCCTGGACATTCGCCACAGAGATCCATTGCCAGCCACTGTGCTTGAACACCTAGAGTGTTCCTTTTCCTAGTCCCAGAGTCCCCGAAAGGAGGTAGAGGGTCCTGTTGAACGCTGAGCTGCCTGTGGAGGCAGGAAATCCCCCACAGTGGTTGCGCCAAATTTCCAGAGGTGGAAATGCCCTCAAACTGACCTGCAGAATGTGGCCTTGAAGCAAGCCATCCAAGGTCAGAATAATCTTGAATGGATCCTCACTTTCTCAGAGCCTTGCCCGCTCCAGTATGCCTGCGGGACCCAATATTGAGAAGAGGAGAAGGTTGAGTGGAAGACAGATTCATCCACACCTTTAGGGAATCATCTCTCGGCGTGAGAGTTTGGGAGACATGGACCTTACTGGCTCCTGGCTCCTGGCCAACCAGCTGCCGGGGAGGCTAATGAAGGCCTGTCAGTTCTCTGCCTTGCCCTTCCCTCTGGTTAATGGGGTGGTCTTCATGGTGGCCGAATTGAGCCCAGGAGCCTGGAGCAGAGCCCTTAATGAGGGCGACTTGGTGATGAAAGGCCCCTTAAGCTTCAGCCACCATTACTACATGATGAAATAAATGCAGTCGGGCTCCGAGCTGCGCAAGAATAAATTTGAATGGCGAGACACAAATGCGGCCCTTAACTCTGACGCGCAAATAGAGTTTAATACCGAGGTAAACTGAGACCGCTTTTATTTATTGCTGTGTAAATGTATTTAAAAAGTATTGGCTTTGTGCGGCTACAGAGGCCGGCTCCTCCACAGCCTGGCACTTTCATGCCCGCCGCTGTTATTAGAGCCATAATGAATGGGCCGCTGTGAGTGCACTCTTCAGAAGGGCTGCAGAGGTACAAGATTAATGAGATGGCAGCATTGAAAGGTACAGACAGCCCTGTTTCCCAGCCGCGGCGCACTGTCTACAGCAGCACCTCTGCCTTTGTTTGCTCTGCAGTAGCTGTGAAGCTGCGGCAGATAAACGTTGACAGGATCCAGGCTCAGGGATGGAGATTGCAAAGCAGAGGCATCCCCGACATACCGAATTGGGGGCCAGAAGCAATGCAGGTCCCACTAGCCTCCGCCTTAACATGCAGCATCTCCTCCCGCAGGGGGAGAGCCCTTGTCAGCCCCTCTCCAAAACAAGCGGTTCCAGCTGCCGCCCCCACCCCAGCCTGCACTGCAATGCACATTTGTTTTTGTTTCTGATTGCGCATAGCCTCCCCACTCTCTCTTTTTTTGGGAGGGGCTGTAGAAAGCCTCCCATTGCTCCTGAAACCCAGTAGCCACATTCAAGGTGGGGAATTGAATGTGCTGTAAGGCAGCTTCTTGGAAAAAGGTGTGGAGGTCTTCAGGATGGGGGGGGGGGTCAAATACTAATGCAAAAGTGAGCTTAGGCAGTGGTAAAGAGAATGGACCGTCTTGGACTGGAAATCCACAAACCACCTACAGGAAGATTATCTAGTACAGTGGTTCTCAACCTTCCTAATGCTGCGACCCTTTAATACAGTTCCTCATGTTGTGGTGACCCCCAATCATAAAAATTATTTTATTGCTATTTCATAACTGTGATTTTGCTGCTGTTATGAATCACAATGAAAATATCTGATATGTGACCCCAAAAGGGGGTTGAGGCTCACAGGTTGAGACTCACTGATCTAGGGGGTTGGAAAAAAAATCAACTAGTGTCTCACATCCTAGAGGGAGGATAAGAACCCATTTTATAGATAGGGACACAGAGGCAGAAAGAGAAAAATGCGTGTCTAATGTCACATAGCTAAGGTGCTAGGTTCAAGACCCATTTTTTTTTTCAGTGAAAAGAACTTCTGCGGGACAGTGTGGTGCCGTGCCATATCTTCACACTTCAGTCATAGCCTGGATAGACCGTGAAGAACTGATGCAGGCTGGAGAAAAGAGACCCCACCTCTAGGGGCAGGGTGAGCATCTGGCAGAAGCGCTCGCTTGCAGAGCCTGTGTGAGCCAGGTAAGTCATTCTGCCTCTCTGGGCCTCAACTTGCTCATCTAGCCATGGAGATGGCACCATTGCCACATTCTTTGCATAGAAACACATACATCTGAAATACTTAAAAAGACACGACAAGGGGCTGGGGAGATGGCTTAGGTCAGTATTGCGCTTGTAAAAGCAAGAGGACCGGAGTTCAAATTCCAGCACACACATAAAGAGCTGTGTGTTCTGGGTGTGCACCTGTAATCCCAGCACAGGAGAAGAGGACACAGGGGTCCCTGGAGTTCTGTGGCCTTAAGTGAGCTGGCGAAAGACTCTCAAAATTTGGTGGAGAGCAATAGAGAGGAGGCCTGGCTTTGGCTGCTGACCTCTAAACTCTCTCTCTCTCTCTCTCTCTCTCTCTCTCTCTCTCTCTCTCTCTCTCTCAAAAACAGACACATGTGCATGCATGCACGCATAAACATATGTGACTGCATGTACTCTCCCATCAAAAAAAAATAATACACATGATAAATCCTTAAAAATAACATGAAAAAAAAAGAACTCAAGCACCATAAGAAGGCGATTCTGAGTCTATATACAGCACATTTAGACAGCAAAGCAAGGAGAGTTCCTAGACTGGAGAAGTGAGCTCTTGTGTACTCTGTTTTTGTGTACAGTAGGATGATCATAATTAATAATTACGTTGCTTGTCTCAAAACCACCACAAGAGAGGTCTTTGAGTTTTTTACTTATAACAAATTGGCCAGTATATAAGGGGATAGATATGCTAACTGCCGTGATTTGATTGTTGTACAATGGAAGTACAAATATTGCAACCATAAATATAAATACTTAATAAGTCTCATCAGTGTATGTTTGTTGTGTTTTGTTTTGTTTTGTTTGAGACAGGATCTCATATATAGCTCTGACTAGCCTGAAATTTGTTTTGTAGGTCAGGTTAGCCTCAAACTCATATAGATCTAACTGCTTTTGCCTCCCGAGTGCTGGGATTAAAGGCGTGGACTGCTACACCCAGCTAATCAGAGGATGTCTTTAATCCTAGCACTTGAGGGAAAGAGGGATGATCTGGTGGAGGGTGGGATCGGGACACATTTACTTTTTAGCAGACAATGTGGTGTGACTTCCCCACATGTGATCTTGTGTTGGCTACAAGAGAGGCAGCAGTGACCACGGGGCCCTAACACCTACCTTTCTACAGCTCATTGTCTAAGGATGTGGTCAGGACTTTGGTGGTGGGAAGGGCCACCAAGAGGGGTGGCAAGGGTGGACCAGAGACTCAGTGGAGGACGAACAGGCGTGGCGTCACTAGAGAGACATCTTAAAACATCTTAGCCAGGTAGAAAATAAGTTTTTCAGGTGTCTGATGAGAAAATTTTCTAGACAAGAATTCCAATCCACATCCCCAGAATGAACAACTCTGGCCCAATTCTGCAAGGGGTGGGTCGTCTCAAGCGCTTCAGTATTGACAGAGGCAGAGAGGACAATTTAGGGTCATTGTGGACTTAGGAGATACAGGATGTCCTGGACAAGAACTAGGGCAGTGCCAGGGACAAATAGCAAGCTGGCGGGTAGACTCGTACCTGAACCAGGAGGACGCAGCAGGTGTGTAGAGCTGGGAGTCCCAGAGGCAGAAGTAGAGCTGACCCCGCTGATGCCCAAGCCTGAGCCCACCCTCGGCCCTCCTGGCCTCACATTAGTACTCATTAGCACATCTTCTAACTTACCAAGAAATTCAATTTTCTACAAAATCACCCGCCAAGTCCCCAGGGAACCAAAGCCTTATTCATCACAGCCAGCCTCACTAAGGACCTCACTGTCCGCCTGTGGATCTGCTCCTGTAGGGAGACTGGCCCACCGTGGGAAGAGGGACTAATTGGCACCACAGCAGGCTGGGGTGTTTTTTCCACTGGATCTGCAGTTTCTGAGTAAACAGGCATCAAATGAGCAGAATGCATGAGCCAGGGGAAAGTCTGCACACCGGCCATGTGGCTTGAATTAAAGAGTGTGCTGTAGTCACCGAGGCCTCTGTGCTAAAAAACAAACTTCCAGGATGGCAGGAATGGGGATATTTTCTGTGGCCTTTTAAGGGAGGCAGATGTCAATTTTTTTTTTAATTCCAAATAAAAATGTCCCTGGCAATATTTCTGACAGCGTTTCACAAACATCAGCCCGTGTAAGCTGTAGTACGCATGCTGACATGGATGCGAATACAGATGAGGATGTGTACGAGAGAGGACCTAAAAAGTTTTCGGACACACATGCATCACCGTGGGTAAAACACGTAAGTGGGTGTAAATCTGCATGTGTGTGAATATAGGCTGCATGGATGTGGTGTGATTACGTGTGGGAGAATGCACGTGAGCACATACATGAGTTGTGACGTATGAGAAGGCACGAGTGAGTGCGTGCATTGTGTGTGCGAATGAGTGCATGTTTGTATGCACATGCGTGGATTGTGTGTGAACATGTGCGTATCCTGCACGGTGTGTTTCATGTGTGGACAGATAGGTAGTTGTGTGTGTGAGCACGGGACTGAATACCTGTGTCTCCTCCTGCTCTCTTCAGCAGCAGAGGCACTAAGGCTGCAGCCAAGAAAGCAATCAGACCTCCCATTTGTCTCCTGTCTGTCACCCACGGGGGCTGGTGGTGCGGCAGGTTCGGAGTGTGTGGGGGAGTGCAGTCCCCCTCCTCCTCGGAAGCCAGGACTCACTACAGCAGAAGAGCACTGAGCCCGCTGGGGGCAGGGGCAGGTTTCCACCACGCTCCCAATTACTGGCACCTTCTGAGCAGCTTATGGAAAAGGCCTCGGTTGCCACGAGGAAGATATTCCACTGAAGCATTCCCGTCCCCACAAAAAGAGCCTTCCACATATTAGCCACATTTTTCAACGTAATTATCCCCAGCCCACACACACACAGCTTGGAGGATTAAAACATAAAATACAGTCTGCTCCCCACACATGAGACCAACGCTACAACTGGCATCATAATAAATAAATGAGTGGCCTCTCTCCTCCTTCTCCCCTGCGCCGCTTCCTCCCCTCCGCCTTTTCTCCCTCCCCTCCCCCTCCACTCTGCTTGGCACCAGGCTTGTTTTGCATCTTGTCTTCTGGTTCCAATCCATCCCTCCCACCCTCTCCCAGTACAGCCCAGGGTGGGCAGCATTGCCACCGAGAAAGTCACCCCACACTGCTGCTGCTGCTGCTGCCATGAATCTCTGGCTTTGTTCAACGCACCACCCAGGGCTCCGGTTGGTGCTCTGCGGCAGGATTCACGGTGCTCAAAGAGCTGGCTGATGGGATGGGGGTGGGAGGAAAGGGAGAGGAGGGAGATTTTCTAAGCAAATGGCTTCTTGGATCATTGGCGGGGCGTTAAAAATCCTTCCGGAGCACCTAAAACCGAAGCCTTCTGCCAATGGATGGAAGGGCATCAGCTGTGGACCTGCAGCTGTGGCCAGCAGCTCGGGTTGCTAGGGAACAGCCCCGAAAATGTTTTGTCTTCCTGCTTCTGATCTGGATCCACCTGGGATTTCCAAGGCTGGGGCTACTGCCAGTCTGTGGTTCCAACAACAAGGGCCCGTGGAAGCAGGAAAGCAGTCCAGTCGGGTTTCAGGGCACCAAACAGGCGGCAGGAGGCTCTGGATGAGATGAGCATGCGCCCACAGGCCAGTCAATCAGCTAAGAATGGCCCCATTTGGACCCAGAGCTGGTTGGTCCTGAACCTAATATCCCTGCTCTATGGCTCCTCCTCCCCGTCCTCCGAGTTTCTCTTGACCACTCCACTCTCCAGGAGCGTCTACTGACCATGTTCATGCTCTTTGAGGATCAGAGGTGAGGGGACCTCCTCATCCCACTGCACATTAGAAACACTGACTTGCTAGGTAAATAACGAAAATTGGGTGCAGTTCTCCACAGTCCAGAGAAATAAGGGGGAGAGCAGGACCTGGTTCTGTTGACATTACATCCCTAGATGTGAACTGTCTCTGATTTGAACTCAATGTCCAGATTTTTAAAAGGCCGAGAAAATACTTACTGAGCAGGTGGGGCCAGAGTTAAGAGGCAGAAAGAGGCAAGTTGGGTTCTCACCACACCTCTGCTCCTAGGAACTGTTAGACAAGACATTGACTCCACTGAGCCTCAGTTTCCCAATCTATAAAATGGGCCAGAGAGAATTGGGTAAATTAGTGTACTGTAAGTTCAAAGCCCAGGTGATGCCTCCAGCCCTCAGGCCTGGGCCCAGTGTAGCTACAAGGCAATTCCTTCTCCACTTCCTACCTGCCACCTCACCCTACCTTACTCCACCACTGCCATTGCCTCTCTGTGCCCACATGAGTCTGCAAGTGTGTCCAGGAGCTGTGAGCTTGCTCACTTGCCTTCTGCCCTACCGTCCCTAATTCTACTGGAACCTGCCTGAACTTTCTCTTCTGAGCTTACATCAGACTTTGCCCTACTGGTGAGGAGCTGGCCATGGTCTCAGACCTTTGAGGAGTCTGTGGCTGTGACCCCACAGCTGGTTGCTGAGCTCAGAGTCTCATTCCCACTGCAGGGTGCCACACCTGACCACACAGCCCCTAAAGCTTTGTTTTGCATGCGTGTTCTTGGGGGCAGTCACACCAGAGTTCAGCCACAGTTTCCCTGCAGTCTCCTTCCTGGGGTCTCTGAAGTCTCTTTGGATAGAGGAAGGGAAAAAGGGCCCCAGGCAGGCCGGGCATAAGACCGTACAGAGTACGTACTGAATGAGAGTGGGCATCTAGAGGCTGTCTCCCACCCCGCACAGGCTCAGCATACCTAAGAGCTGGGTGTAAATCCCTCTTTGCAGGTGGTAAGACTAAGGCTTGGAGGTTTCATCTGTGGCTGCACCCACAGAACACCTAGGGCTCAGATCTCAGCTACGTTGACCCTGTCACCTGGGCAGGAGTGTGTTCATCCCACTACAGTGCTTCACTGACACCAAAGGGACACAAGGATTCAGGAGATACAGCTTTCAGAATCAAGCAAATTGCCCAGTCTAAGGTCTAGTGAGGGCCATGAGTCCCACGGCTTTCTCCTATACCCTTGAGGACACCCAGGCAGGCATGGCAACTCCAAGATGATACAGAATCGAGAAGCTAGGAGAAAAGGGGAGACAGAGCCTGTGGTCTGATTTAGGGGTCCAGTCAGCAAAGATGAAACCACTGAAGGGCTGACTTGAGGGTCTCTGACTAGCACTGTATAGTGTAGATGTGTGTGTCTGTCAGTGTGTATGCATGTATCCCTCTCTGTGTGTGTCTGTATGTGTCTCTATGTGAGTGTGTTTGTCTACACATCCCTCTTGTATATTAGTGTCTGTGTGTGTATCCCATTGCCTCGTCTGTGTGTGTATGTATGTATGTATGTATGTGTGTATTCCTTTGTATGTGTGTGTATATTCCTTTGTATGTGTGTGTGTGTCTGTGTATGTGATTTAGTGTATGTGACCCCTTGTATGTGTGCGTATGTCTGTGTGGTCCCACCCTATCCCCTATATGTGATCTCCTTGTGTATTTGTGTATATGTCTCTGTGTGTATGTGACTTTGTGTGCCTGTCTGTACCTGTACATGTCTCTTCACCTCCAGGTGTGTGTGTGTGTGTGTGTGTGTGTGTGTGTGTGTATGCAGCCTGGGACATCCCTGGAAATCCAGAGGGCCAGAGGAGGCCTGCATCATGAATGGATGTGCTAGCATCAGAGGACAACTTAAAGTTTCCAAGAGTAGAGAAGACTGAGCTCAAAGAGCCCCAAAGGGGTGTCCTTCTTCTCTGTCTCCTTAGGTGACAGCACATCACTGGCCACAAAGATCCTGTAAGGGAATCCGGGTCAGACTCTGAGCTTGGATCAGGAGTTGCTCAGAGAAAAGGGAGCTGGTGTCTTCTGGGCTCTCTATCCTTTCTTGTTTCCCCAGAACTTGTCCTGCCTCTAAATTCTCTAAGCTGCTTGAAAATCTGCAGTTGAAATTAAACTCCATTACAGTCACTTGTGTTCGTATTCAGGCATCTGTACTGGCCTGACCTTGGGGTATCCGCTCTCAGCAGTAGCCACTAAGAGCACTACCTGTGCACATTCACTACGTTTCCTTTTAAAAGGGTCCTGCCCACCTCCTCTCTCTCTCTCTCTCTCTCTCTCTCTCTCTCTCTCTCTCTCTCTCTCTCTCCTCCCTCTCTCTCCCCCTCCCCCCCCCCTCTCCCCAGAGGCCAGTCTCCCCTCTCCCTTACCCCCCTNGTGTGTGTGTGTGTGTGTGTGTGTGTGTGTGTGTATGCAGCCTGGGACATCCCTGGAAATCCAGAGGGCCAGAGGAGGCCTGCATCATGAATGGATGTGCTAGCATCAGAGGACAACTTAAAGTTTCCAAGAGTAGAGAAGACTGAGCTCAAAGAGCCCCAAAGGGGTGTCCTTCTTCTCTGTCTCCTTAGGTGACAGCACATCACTGGCCACAAAGATCCTGTAAGGGAATCCGGGTCAGACTCTGAGCTTGGATCAGGAGTTGCTCAGAGAAAAGGGAGCTGGTGTCTTCTGGGCTCTCTATCCTTTCTTGTTTCCCCAGAACTTGTCCTGCCTCTAAATTCTCTAAGCTGCTTGAAAATCTGCAGTTGAAATTAAACTCCATTACAGTCACTTGTGTTCGTATTCAGGCATCTGTACTGGCCTGACCTTGGGGTATCCGCTCTAGAAGAGGTGGCTCAGGCTTCCTACCTGTGCACATTCACTACGTCTCTTCTTAAATGGGTCCTGCCCACCTCCTCTCTCTCTCTCTCTCTCTCTCTCTCTCTCTCTCTCTCTCTCTCTCTCTCTCTTCTCCCTCTCTCCTCTTCTACCACTCCTGTCCCCAGAGGCCAGTCTCCCCTCTCCCTTACCCCCCTTTCCCATTCACTTTCCCCCAACCAAAACAAAACAAAACCCTTCACCTGAGCTCTGTTGCATGGCATCTTGCTCTTATGCGCCACTTTTTCAAATTACAACAACTTGGGGTTCTGGCCTGCTGGATGCTGCACAGCTTTTCCTCCACATGTGAGAGACATAGGGGTGAGCAGGCCTGTGCTTACCTAGAAACAGCAGCTGAAAGACAGAGGTACTCCTGCCTAGCCTCTGGGCCGCCTCCTCTACAGGACCTTCCTGGACTGCTTGCTACCTCCACCCCACCCCCATCTTTCAGCATGACAGGACCCGTGACCAGCACCAGGACATGTTAGCCAGGACTTTGTGGGCTAGGATGGGAAGCAGCTGGGCCTTTTCTCACATCTAACCCTACACAGTAGTTTACCAAGTCTCCAGGTCCGGCTGAAAAGCTTTTCTATACCTTGTCTGTCTGGAAGGCTCCCATGCAGCCAACAGAACTCATGTTAACAATCTACTCCTCTGAGACACCACCACAAACTTTCTCTCTAAGTTCCTAGCAAGAGTGATTGTCACCCTTGGAGCCCACCTTTGCGGCTACCTGGAGCCTGATCTGAAATATTGTTTCCATGCCTGCCTCTCTGTCCTTCAGAGTACAACTCTCTCTGTTTGGGACTGAACCTGAGCCTAGACAAAGGGTCCTGTGGCCCTAGGATAGGAGCCAGCAGGAGAAGGCTAGACTTTAGAATCCTAGGAGCTAAGGTCCTATAAAGAGTGCCCCCAAGTACCTTCTTCCCTCAAGGGCTCAAGCAGGAGAGAGATCATGGGGTTTGACTCCAGGACCCTTCCTACTGGAATCTAGAATTACGATCCACCTGATTTTACATCTGACAGTTTCTTCAGTTTTATCTTTTAAGAGTATTATAAAGGTTAAACTGTAGGCTTTGGGGGAGGGACCCTAATAATTTGTATGTCATGAAAATTAAAACTTACTAAGAAATATCGTGAAGAACTGGAAAAACAAATCACAGAACACGAGGGAACATCCACAATGCGTGTGACAAAGGACTTCTACCCGGAATATATAGCCTTCCAACTTAATAAGACATGACAGCTTACAGGAGCATGGGCAAAAGGTTTGAACGGCCACTTCGCAAACCTAAACAGTCAACAGGCAGAAGGAACTCAGCTTCACTAGTCAGTAGAGAAATGCCAATTAAGTCTGTGATAAGATCCTGCCATACACATTCTAGAACGGTTAAACTCCGAGGGCTGACAAGACTAGGTGTTAACGAGGGTGCAGAACTAATGGAATTCTTCAGCTAATAACTCTGTTCCTACAAACCAACACACAAGCTTATATGCAAGCATGTTTGTATGCTCTCTGCCACAGCATTCAGAAGTATTAAAAAAAAAAAAAAGGAAACAACCCATATGCATGCAAGTGGGTACAGAAGAAACAGAATTCTACAAAACCACGAAAGTGAGCAAACCACTTCTCTTCCCAGCTACATGCATGAATTTCAGGACTGTATGCTGAACCAACCAAGAAATATACACTGTAAGGTTTTGGTCATCTCCCCAAATGGGCAAACTTGGAAAGGGCCAGAATGGTGGTAGCTTTGTTACCTTTACATAATAACATAGCTGAGGCATATTCTTTCCATCTCTTTCCCTCTCACTGTATGTCTGTGGGTTTACATATATATGCCCACACGTGTATTTCAGAAAATTATGTATACATAATTATAAAATATTGACACATGTGTACAATACATTTTGAATCAATATGGCTCAGAAAATGTCCTGTATTTGCACATAATTATATATTATATACAATTTTTGAAGCATTTGAGAATGTGAAGACATCTTTTCCCCTAATTTGGACATAAATCCAAGTACACTGTGTCCATATGTTTTGTAAGGCTGGAGATGTTCACTTTAGTAACCATGGGGCAGTGTTCCGAATTAAAACTAAAACAATATACAAACATGATCTAGATGGCACACCACCTTCTAATTTTACCCATTGTCCAAGTAATCTGGTAGTGCCCGTTTTTACAGTCCTGGGTCCAGTCAACTGGTCCAGCTTCACACGTTGTGTTCAGGTGTCGTGTCTCTGGAGGGCTCCTCAGTCAGCCTCATCCATTTCCCAGGCTGCAGTTTTCTGACAGGATCTCACAGCACACAGGTGCGTCTTTCTAGGTACAGTATCGCAAGGAGCTCATGGTGCCAGCTTGTCCTCAGGCTGGCCCGGTTTGCATCACCCCTGACTAACTGTGCCTGTTTGCTTTTTCTCCTTTCTTGCTGAGTATCTGCCATGGACAACAGCTTAGAATTAAACACGCCTTTATTCCTGCATTCAGAGAGAACACAGAGACGATATTTTAATTTATTTTTTAGATCTGAGAATGGAGTCAGGGCCTCCCACATGCCAGGCAAGTGAGTCACCAAACCAGCCCCATTTTAGAGATAGAACTAACAAGGTGTCAGGAACTCAGCTAAATGGATTCAGTGTGGTATCTCAGCAAAACTTTTCAGCTTACCTGACCACATCCACATTCTTTTGAAGTAATAGCTATAATATGAATTTTATTTGCCTGCTGTCAAATATTTATTAATATTAATTATTATTATTATTACTGTCATTATATTAGCACTAAGGAGACTTCCTGGTCTTAGGACTTATAATCTTAGAATGTGAATTATCTTGCCACGGCCATTCCATTGGTCCGTAGGATTCGTGTCCAGGAAGTCCGACCCCAGGTGCACATCCTTAACCTCTACCCCATCTAATCCTGATATGGGGTCGCCAAGCAGTGGGGGCACACTCGCTTCCAAATGGTGTTTCCTGTCTGTTTCTTCTTTTGCCTCAATAGCCTTTTCCAGCAACCAGTTGAGTTCATGATGGCTCTTCAGATGAAGGTGTTTACTTGCATCAAGGAATAAGACAGAGGCAGAGGGTGAGAGGAACAAAATAGCCTGACAAGTAAGGAGAAGGAGCCTCATCCAGCCCAGAGGACACCCCCAACCCTCTCCACAGCACCCCATGCTACCTGGGCTCCCAATCCCACAGGTGCCTAACAGGAAACCCTGCCTTGTACCTGCACAGAGCCCTTGTGCTGGGTGAAGTATGGTGCTCTCTGATAAGTTCTTAGGTTTCTACCCTTCTGTCACTTCCTGCAGCATGCCCTCCAGCCTACTGGCATTGCCTGGTGTCTGCAGCCCTCTTGTGCCATCTCAAGTCATCCTGGTTGGGTCCTGTGAGCACCATTATGCTGGGCTGAGAGGAAGTGGTGTTTAAGGCTTGGCATGGGGGAAGAACACACAGATCTTTGTTTCCAGGCTACAAATGACTCTTTTTTTTTCCTCCCCCAGAAGAGAGAAACAATGATTAAAAACGCCTCAGTTGCTTGGCAGGCTTCTGGGTGGTTTGCTGCTAATGTCGGAGGCCAGGAGGGAGCTTGCCTTTCGCAGAGCCTCTGCCTCACTGATTTTCTTGGTTTGGGATCTGTGCTGTATCCATCTTCTGAAGAAAGAGGGGATATTGACCTATGCAAAGAATGATGTTTTCCTTTTAAATATTTTTCCGGAATGATCCAGTGTATTAATGATTTGGTCCAGAGTGGCAGGGAGAACCCCCAAAGGGCAGAGGCAGTGATACCACAAGTGGCAGGCCGAGATTAAGGTCAATGAAGGAAAGGCAAACACAATGCAAGATGGCAGAAGGCACAAGTGACATGAAGCTAGGAGGCAGTGGGGGGAAAGGCTTGTCTGGAACATGGTGTCCAGAGTGGGCAGTGGCCCTGCCCTGTCTCTGCTCTTTCTCTATAGCCAGTGGCTTTCTCCTGTAAAAGCCCAAGCTCTGGTTCTGCACAAATCTGGCTCCTCTGCAAGGCCACAACACTAGAACTTTCCATTTCTTCATGGCCTGGATGAAGGGATTGTTCATGTAACTCCACTATCTATGATAAAGTTATCAAGTTCATTGCCGGTTGCCTAGAATAGCTCTGTAAGATTTCCCATATAAATATTTGCAGCATTTTAAAGATAGTATTTTGGGACAGAACACTACAGATCAGGTACCATATGAGGAACAGAGGTCTGCTACATATATGGAGGCTAGCAAGCCCATAATGGAAGGCTGCATCTGGTATGCCCCACTTGTTACACTGGGATATGGCACACAGCATCACATAGTGAGAGAAAGCCAATAATGCTCTGTGGTCTCAAATCCCTTAAGAGTGGCCATGAACCCACCCACAAAGAGAGGTGTAACCTTCATAAGTTGGGCACCTTCCCGTGGCTGCTCCCCCCATTATTGCTGTGCGGAGTAATCACATTTCCGACCCAAATGTGGGGTCACACTCAGATCAGACCACACTAAAACCACATTGCCCTTTGTTTGGGTTTGCCCGGTGAGGGAAGATGGAACCATTCTTCCAGAACCCACTAAAGGATCCAGTCATGCTCTGCGGAGGTCCTGGGAACAAACAAAAGGTCATGATGTATGCATAGCTCACCCAGCTTCACAACCCAGTAGGTGGTAGAAAGAGCGTCAAAGAGGAACCTAAGAGAGCTCAAAGATGAGATGTTTGCTCTTCCGTAAAATCACCTTGATGCCAAATATGATGACACAGAACTGTCCTCCCAACACAGAGGCACAAGTTGGAAAACAGCCTGCTCTAATTAGTGAGATTTTGTCTCAAAAAGACCCCCTCAAAAGAAAAGCAAAAAGGCTGGGCCTGGGTTTCCTGACTCCTGAGAACCGCTGGGGAATAAAATCCCCCCCCCCCCCCCCCCCCCCCCGCCCCCCCCCCCCCCCCCCCCCCCCCCCCCCCCCCCGTGCACCCATTTGTTACTTTTGTTCTCACCAAGAGGAGTGTCTCCATTCCAAGAGCCCTCACAGGGACCCTGCCTCTGCCTTGAGTTCACCTGCACAGGCATTGGGACACAGAATGACTGTTCCAGTCAGATTTCCTTCCTGGAGCGATTCCCCCCTCACAGATTGGAGCAGCCTGATTAATCAGAAGGGATGCTGTGGCAAATGCCATCAGACATCCTCCACCCCTTTACAGCAGGGAGGGAAGCCCAGCCTCTAGTCCCTTTCTGGCTGCAATCAGAGCTTCCTGCATGAGCATGAAGGTGAGCCGGTAATCAACACCATCGCTGCCTGAAGAACTCCCTCCCACGAGTCTGCTTCACCGAAGCTGCTACACAAATCACACAGGCTCCAGAGCCAGCACAGGCGCAGTACGCGCTTGTGTAGGGGTGAGAAAAGCAGCCAAGTCTTTACCGGTCCTCACCTGTGGGTTGATTGCAGCGCTTACGGGTTAATTTCCTCTCAGACTTTGAGGCGTCATGTGCGCGAACGTTCTTAGCCATTATTGTAAACGTGAGTCATTTCACCCAGCGGCGCAGGCATGGAAGAAGACAGTTGATCGAAGCAGGTAGAATCGTCCCCGGACTTCACTGACGCTTTGTGCGGATGTACTTTCAAAGCAGTGAGTTGGCTTTGATATTAGAGTTAAGTTTCCCTTGAGTCAAGGGTTTACTCCCTCATCCTTTGAACAAATATTTAGCGACTATCATGTACTATCTGAGAGCATCTCTCGGCTTGCCAGTGAGGTCACGAGCAAGGCATAGCTTCTGCTGTGGCAGGGCTGACCTTTGGGACCTACGTGGGATATTAAGAGCCTGTTTCCTTCATTCTCAGGATCCAGAGTGGATCATCCTTATAAAAACAGATCCTAGCACTGAGACAGGAGAATCACATCTTGGAAGTCAGCCTTGGCTCTTGGCATCTCTCAGTCAAGAAAAGCAGATAGAAAGCAATGGTCTTGAATTAGGCAGGGCTTTGCTGGGATGGTGCCCTTCCAGGCAGATCAGCTGACTGGGAGGTATAGTAGGGCTCTCTGAACTCCAGCTTCCACCTCAACTTCCTGGGGCTGTGACCTTAGAGTGATCAAGGGCATCCTCTGAGCCTCGGTGAGACATGGAATTCGAAGTGCTTGGTGCTTAGTGGAGCCTTTGCAACCATGATCTCCTCTCTTCCTCCATGGGTGGGAGACTCAAGGATGCTGCCCATGGCCCCAGTTTACCTACTTCCAACCTCCTCCTTCTAGAACATTCTGCTACACTATGGAAACACACCACTTCCTATTTAGCCCTGGTTATGATACAGTTTCTTCCCGGTAGGGTCATGTGAAACTCCTTGTAAGCTGAAAACCACCTTTGCACCGCTGGTCTTGCCAGCTGTAGGACAGTAACAGAAGAGGCAGGAAAGCTTAGAATCGTGGCGTCATAGCCAGACAAGACAGCTTTCTCACTCCTGCACAGGATGAAGATAGCACCTGTGCCAGGCCACGATGGAATCCATAACGCTGGCATTGACCCAAGCCTGGAGAAAGAACTCCTTGACAGGCATGGGCCAAGAGCACAAATGGGAAATTTCCTTTCAATGAGCAGAAAGGAAATATAAAACCATATGAAGCAGAAGACCCACAATGCAAGCTTTAATGTACCTCACAGGGTGAGGCTGCTGGCTGAGTGTGAGAGCCACATATGTGTCCCTCAAACTCCTGACACTAACTCCGCGGGATACCCGACCTCACACAGAAGGAAGTGGGAACAAACACATATGAATACAAATATGTGCACACACATATGCACACAAAAAATTCTAGGGTTAATACCCTAAAACTCATAAGTACTGTGTTCAAACACACACAAAGAAGCCCACACATTAACACATATGCTTGTATACTTGTACATACATGTTTACATAGTTACATATGTCCCAAAATATGACCACGTGCATATCAGTCTGGGTGCACACACACACAGGAGTGTAAACCCTGCATACATCCATACATGCAAAAATCATACCTATACACATGTGAATATACACATGCATGTCCATATATGTACATAAATATTCTCACAGACAAGCACACACAAACACACATATCCACACAAGCATATATTCCTCCCCATTCACACACAAGCCTATCCTAGACCAGGCCAGTGGAGCACTGGAAGGCCACAGAGCTGGTTCCTATTGTGAAAAACAGCAAGGCAGGAGAGTCCATCAAAGGCGGTCCTGTTCCCAGCCACTTATTGACGACAAACAACAGTTACTGTGGCCTCCAAGCCAATTCCAACTACTTCTCCAGTGTCCACATAAAGACTTCCCCTTTCAGAAGAATACCACTACCACCACCCATTCTTCACTCTCCAGCTAGTGAGGTTTTTGTTTCTCTCTGCCCCAGCCCAGAGCACACTGGGCCATCCTAGCAGGCTGATGTACCAGCTCAGGAACCAAGCAGCTCCTTCCATATCTCTAGAAAAGCTCGGGAGAAATTCAGTCATCGAAAATCCCTTCCCCCTTTGCTAATAAAACTTATCAGTGTAAGGCAGGAGGCCGTGAGGAGAGGGACCACAGACAGTTGCCTTCTAAATTGCGTGGAGAAATGGCCCTGATCAGCCATCCAGGGGCTGAAAGAAAGGAAGCAATGTAACATTTATGGAGTGGGATTTTCCCACCTACCGTCACCTACCCAGGTCTTTGAGGCTCTGCAATATTCCCTCCATCCCACAAATGAAGAAAACCAACCTCAGCTGTACACCAGAGTGAACCAAAGGGGGCCTAGGCTCCCGCCTGCTGTGTGTGCCCTGTGGCTCAGCCTAGACTGTTCCTCTCTAGATAGGGTCCCCCTCTTAGAACCCCAACTCTTAAAGGCAACGAGGAGTGAGGTATGAGCAAACCAGCAATACAGATCCCAGCCTCTACCTGTCTCCCCTGAGTCACACACAGACAAGCCTGGGCCCTCTTGAGAGTGACCTGTGAGCTTTCCCCAGTCCTGGAGATCCTAGAAGCTTACCGAACTGGTGTGTGACACTTTACCCTTCTTACTAGAGCAGAGGAAAATCCTATCCCCAGACTCCTTCTATATAACATAAGTAGGGAGGGGGAGGGGCGGCAGGTTGTTCATCCCAAGCTACAGGGAGGGCTCTCTAATTTCTTGACATGGAGCCTTTTGGATTCAGTGTTTCCTTGCGTAAGAACACAGGGGCAGTTCTTGCGGCCGGCCTCCTTAGCAAGCCTTAATCTGTGACACCCAGAACTTGCCCCACAACTCAGAAAGAGGCGGGTTCTGAGGGTGGGAAACATGGGGGCCCCAAGCAGACAGATCCATCCAGAATGGTACAGCATTGAAGAAGCAGTGGACTTGAACGTAGAAAGAAATGTGGCTAAGTAAGAGAGAAAATTCCCCTAGGAAACTCTATTAGGCTGTGAAATAGTATTCCACAGGAAGTGGTGGAGGGGGTGCCCGGAGGTATTTAAAGCCATGCTGGACTAAGTAATAGAAGCCGCGTGGTGTGTGGAGTGGCTGAGAACTGGCCTCAGGGGAGCTGCTGTTGTGCCCTAATAGGTCGTCTCCAATAGAAGTAATTTCCGAGCCCGCCCCGGCATTCCACAGCGCTATACAGCTTTTGCCAGGCAAAGAAGGCGCTCGCGTACAGCTCGGAAAAAGACACAGGGTTTGATGCTGGCATAGCCATCACTTGTTAGCAGGCTGGCAGTCCCCAACAAACAGATGTCTGCATTCAGCAAACCCCTCTCAAAATCACATCCGCCTTTTAAGTGGAAACTGACAAGCCAATCTTCAAATTCATATAGAATCACAAGACCCTCAACAGAGCCAAAAAAGATCTCTAGACAGAATCAAGTAGGAAAATTCCCACTTCCTGATCTCAAAATTTACTACAGAGACTGTGTGGTACTGACACAAGAATAGACATATAGATTCGTAGCACAGATCTCAGAGCCCATAAGTAAAACCTTTATAGGCACAGTTGAATTTTTTTCTTTTTGCATGTGTTTTTATATGTGGTGTGTATGTATTCATGTTTGTATCTGTGTTCACATGTGTGTAGGCACACATGTGTGAGTGAGCGCCTGTGCTCACGTGTGTACATCCGTGTAGAGGCCAGAGGTGGATGCCAGGGATCTTCCTTGATTGCTAGTCCACCTTACTATTTTTGAGGCAGCATTTCTTACTAAATGAACACATTACTCGCTAACACAGCTGATCTCACCAGCCAACTTGATCCAGGATTTCCTGTTCCCACCCACTGAAGCTGGAATTACAGACAGGCTGCCACACCCAGCCAGCGTATACGTGGGCTCTGGGGACCTGAACTCTGGTCCCCTCGCTTGCACGACCAGCAGTTTAATTACTAAGCCGCAGTCCCACTTGCGGTCAGCTGGTTTTTGACAAGCAACACCAAGATAATGCAACAAAAAAGAACAAGACAATCAGCAAATGCCGCTGGAACGATTGAGTATCCACAAACAAAATAATTACATCAAATCCCTACCTCACACTACATGCAAAGGAATGTCTGAACACGTGAAATGTGTATATAAACATGCTCATGGAAAATTTCTTAGAGTAATATCTGAGTGAAAAGTTCATCTATTTTAGACTTGGCTCCGCATTCTTTTTTCTTTTCTCTCTCTCTCTCTCTCTCTCTCTCTCTCTCTCTCTCTCTCTCTCTTTTTTTTTGGTTTTGTTTGTTTGTTTTTCGAGACAAGGATTCTCTGTAGCTTTGGAGCCTGTCCTGAAACTAGCTCTTGTAAACCAGGTTAGCCTCGAACTCTCAGAGATCCGCCTGCCTCTGCCTCCCAGTGCTGGGATTAAAGGAGTGCACCACCACTGCCCAACCTGTCTCTGATTTCTTATATCTGGGGCCAAAATACAAGCACCAAAGAGAAAAACAGATTAGATTTCATCACAATATCATTAAGAAAGTAAAATATTAGAAAACTGTGTATTTAATAAGACTCTAGAATCTTCTCTGTGCTTTCTGAATCTCAGTAACAAATAGAAAAATAATACAAAGAGTTTCGAGAGATGTTTCTCTAGCGGAGATATACAAATAGTGAACAAAAGGTGATCAAAATGGTTAGTTATTAGGAAGTGTGAATCAAAATCATAGAAAGATACCGGTTCACATCTGCTGGTATGGTTTAAATAAGAAAGAAAGCTGATAAGTGCTGTCAGGATGCAGGATGTTGACAAACAGGACCCTCCTTGCATCACCGAATGAGGAGAGAGTGCAAACACTTCAACAGCTATCCACAACATTAAAACATCAACAGCGACAATCCGACTTCTCATCATAGACCCAGAGGATTGGATGCATGCTGTTCATTAGTATTTGCATTAATAATATTCATTATCGGGACCAGAGAGGTAAAGATGCCTGTCAGCAAGCTTGATGACCTGAGTTCAATCCCCTGGATCTATCTGGGAAAAAAAAAACTGACACCTGCAAACACATAGGTTTGGATACTATTTCATTGAACAAGGATTGGCAAGCACTATGGCATAGACGAGAGCTGCGTTTATTTATTGTTTTGCTCATTTATGTATTTTTATGTTTATAGACATTGATTGTTTTGTATACCAAGTAGGCCAAGACACAGGAAAGAGCAGGCTGGTGAGCAAATGCCTCCAGAACAACTGAAAATCCACAGGCGACGGAGCTGGGTCCCTTCCTCACACTGCACACACACGGATTAAGAAGTTGCATGTAAGATCTGAACCTGTGGAGCCATTAGAGGAGCGCATGTCTGTAAATCTTCCCCACCTTGGATCTTAAGCCTTAGAAGCCAGTCGCAAAAAGCTACATATCACGATTCCATTTGTATGAAGTGTCTGTAATAGGCAGATTTATAGAGACAGAAAATGTATTCATGTTCAGCAAGGGCTGGGGGAGGGGAAAGGAACGAGATTATGAAATTTTCATTGGATAGTGATGAGGACTATAGAGTTCTGGGAATACACTAAATCATAAATATTGCACAGCGAAGGAGCAAGGATCTTGGTATATGAAGTACCTCTCTGAATTGTTCCTTAAAAGTTAAAGTCACCTGTGAACCTACCACACACAGACTGCTTCTGTATCTCTCTTGTATAACATCACTTCACTTATGTGAGTCTTCATCATATGCAAAATTTTGAACCTGGCCTTGCTTTCTGTCACAAAGCTCTTCTGTGTTCTTAGCATCTCTTTCTTAATGTGTTCCGTGGTTGCTATTTCCACATAGCCGGGGTCACGTCTTTCTTCTGCAGTCTGGTGTCAGGGTGTGCTGGAGTTCTTTCCTTAGACTGTGCCGTTAGAAACAATATTGTGACTGGGCATCTCTGTGTATAAACTCTTATCTGTATTTGGGGGAGGGTAAGTTTGTTTATGTTAAAGTTACCTAAAGTTGAGATGACTTAGGGAAAGCAATATGGTTTATGATTTTGTTGCTGGTGATGCCAAACCACCCTTTTCAAGAGGCCATTTTGTCCAGAGTAGAGTCACAGCCACAAGAAGGACCCACTGGCACACTAGGTGTTTATTGTCCTTGAAGTCAGACTTTTCCAAGGTCAAATCCCAGCTCTGGCCTCTTGACACTGAGAATGATCTTAGCCAAGAAACTCAGGGACCTAATCTCAGTGAAACTGTTTCTCCTGCTACAAAAAAGCATAACCACAACCATTTATTGTAAAGACAATAATAAGCATAACACACTATGATCAACCCTCAGAGCTAGCCATCTACTTTATCTGTGTTTGTCCCCTTCCTTCTCTGCCTATCCTTACTCTTTCAATAACCTTTTGGGTGCTGAGTTCATCATAGGTCTGTGTCTTAGTCCCTGTTCTCCTGCTGTGAAGAGACACCCTGAGCAAGGCAACTCTTACAAAATAAAGCATTTAACTGGGGGCTTGCTTACAGCTTCAGAGCCCATTATCATCTTAGCAGGAAACATGGTGGCAAAGACCACGGCAGCAGGCACTCGTGGTGCTGGAGAAATAGCTGAAAGCTTCATCCTGACAAACAAGCAGAGAGCGACTGGACCTGGTGTGGGTTTTGAAATCTCCAAGCCCAGCACCCAGTGGCATACTTGCTCCAACAAAGCAACCGCTTCTAACTTTTCTAATCCTTTTAAACAGTCTCACTCCTTGGTGACTAAACATTCAAATAAATGTGCCTATGGGGGCCATTCTTACTTAAACCACCATACTTTGAATCCATAGACATGAGGATACTGCTCTAGTGATGTAGCTATGATTTTGGAAACCCATGGCAAGTATATGCAGAGTAGTAAATTCATGAGTAGCAGCTCTTTCCAGATATACCAAGCTCAGTCAAGGGGCGGCCACTCAGTGGGTAGAGCCCCTGCCTAGCACACACAGAGCCCTAGCTTCCATCCTTGGCACTGCATAGGTGGTGCACACTTGTAATCCTGGCACATGGGAGGTTGGAGACAGAAGGACTAGAAGTTCAAAGTCAGTGTGAGATTCATGATACCCTGTCTTCCAAATAAACAATAGCACTCCCTCCCAACGACCAGCAAGCTGCATCAGCAGATAAAGGTCCGTCCTGCCAAGGTGGGTGAGCTAAGTTTGACTCCCAAGGATATGCATGATGGAAAGAGGGAATCAAGTCCCACAAGTTGTTCTCTGAGAGCCATATGCACTCCATGGCATGCAACACCCTCTCCCAACACACACACACACACACACACACACACTTGCACACGCACACAAAGGCATCAGAAATTTTAGAACAAATGAAGTGTACGTGTACGGATGTGTGACCGACTTGTTTCTTAATACTGAGTTCATTTTCTTTTCTTCCAGTACATCGTAGCCCCACAGATGCCTGGGTAAGCCCTGGATCACCACATACTAGAGTAATTACTAATTACACGTTTCCCCATTCTGTAGCTTATTAGTAAATTGCATGTAGAGGGATCGGAAAGTAATTGCGCTTCTTCTGTAACTTCAGCAGCTCGTGGAAATCAGAAGGAATTACCTTATTTACCTCCTAAGCGATTCCCAGTGGTGGTTTTTCAGATATACAGAAGGGGGGAAGACTGTACAATCCCCAAATCCTGCTCGCTAATGGTACGTGAGGATCACAAGAAATCTCGAGTAGAAAAAAAGGTTGTTAAAGAGCCACCGACAGACTGTATGTAAATATCCCCAAGTGACTAATAGATTAATTTTGATCATTGTTCAGAAGAGCAGGCCCTTTAAATTATTAATAGGTGTCAGCTACAAGCAAATGTTTAACTGGAAGCTTAGAAGAGATTGAGCTATTTGAGTGACGCTGTCTTTCCCACCCCTGTGTGTGGAGGAGTTAAGGCGGGTAGGAAGGAAGGATAAAAAACACAGTAAGCAGAAAACCTGCTTCTTATTCTGATGGCTCTGGGTAAATGATTTTACTACCCTGGGAACCAGATAGTGCTTCCTTCTCTATTTAATAAATTATAGCCATACTAAGTTCCTTTTATGTGTGTATGTGCATACATGTATGCACATGCTATACGTGCATGTGTGGGTGCACACAAGGATGCATGTTCCTGGCTCCTGGAAGTTAGAGGAGAACCTCAGTTGTTATTCTTCCCGTATCTTCTACTGTTTGGATAAGACAAACATTGACTTGGAACTCTATGTAGGCTGTCCTAGCTGGCCTCACTTGAGGGGATCCATCTGTCGCCTCCTCCCATCTCACCGCCTTGGGATGACAAGCATATATCACCACTCCTGAATTTTCCATGGGTTCTGAGGGTCCAAACCTGGGTCTTTGCACTGTGAGGCCAGTGCTTTGCCAGCTAGAGTCATCTCCCCAGCCTTTTGTTTTGTTTGTTTTTCAAGTCAGGGTTTCTCTGTGTAGCACTGGCTGTCCTGGAACTCTCTCTGTAGACTAGGCTGGCCTTGAACTCACAGAGATCCTACTCCCTCTGCTTCCTGAGTGCTGGGATTAAAGGTATGTGCCACCACACCCAGCTTTCCCAGACTTTTTAAAGAAATTTAAAACTTTAGAAGAAATTTCTTTCTTTTTAGGGAAATCTGATCTCAGTGAAGCTCAGAGCTTCTGGAAGCATCTGGCTGGGACACACGGTTTCTACCTTTGCCAGGAAGGAAAGATTCTCATACCCAAGCACCTACTGTGGTGGAAGAACCCTGAGTAGTTCTTCTGAAATACACTGAGGTTGTCAAGAGACCCACTCAATGGAAGGAACAGGGCCACAAAGATGGCCTCTGAGATCCCTTCTCAAAAAACACAAGCAATACATTATGGGTAGCATACATTAACAAGAAAGAAGGCATGGACCATCTTCCTATTTGGTTGGCTAGCTCTGCAAGGCATGCTTCTGGCCTTTTGGGTAATTTAGCACTGTTAGAGGTAAAAGTAGGGTCCAAAGGACTGGGGCCAGTTCAGTGACCACCTTAGGACACTTGTTCTTGGTATGTCCTCTTCCCTCTCTCCAGGCCTGCAGGACAAAGAGTTATTGGCCAAATGCTACACTGTACAGACTCCGTTCCTCCTGGCTACGCAGAACTATGAGTGCATTGCTCGTTAAGGACAGAAGTCATAAGGAAAGTGTTAATTAGAAATGGCAGGCTACTACTCCAGATCACCACGAATAGATGCTGGAGTCTTATTCTGTGAAGAGTCTCGTGGTTCTCTCATGATGACCTGGGTGGTTGCAAGACCAGATACCTCTTTTATACAGAGCCTAGATCATCTGTCTTGGCAGAAGCAAGAGGCCAAAACTAAAGCCTGTGGTCTCATGGGCTGTTAAATCTGACTGCTTCCTCCCTCACTATAAATCCATCCATCCCACTCACTCTTAGCCATCCCTTTGACCCCCAGGCCTCCCATCTTCCGCCCAGTGCAGGAGTCCAGACTGATGAATCTAGAGCCAAGAGAGAATCATCAACACCCTATCCCCTGTCAGCAGTCATGTGTGGGGTAGAAGGGATTTCTCTGAAGAAATAGAGCTCCCCAGAGAAGGTGAGAGAGCAGTGGCTGGCATCCACTGTGCACCAGGCTCTGGGTTAGGCTTGGGAGTACCTAATCTATTGCTGGGAGCAGGCATCAGCAACTAAGCGCCTCCAGCATAGAGGTGACCACATTTGGAACAAGAACAAGGGACAGCAGTGTGTGCTGTGGAAGCCAAGTGTCTGCTGGGGGCATAGGGACATCTTCTGAACAACTGCATCTAGATTGCCATTTTAGGAGCACAGAAGAGCGTGTCAAACAGAAAGCAATCCCTCAGAAAAAGCCTTTGCTCCATGGTAACTGCCTGCCTAGGCATGGAAATGGCCTAGAGCAAAGATGGCATTAACTAACCTTTAGTGTACTCGGATCTGATTGGCCAGGGCAGACGGTATCACCCGCCTTGGGTCAAATTGCCCAATCCCCATTATGAAATGTTCACCCATTTTTGGAAATGAGGTCTCCCCAGAAGCACACCCACCCAATGTGTTAGTTTGTGAGACTCAACAGATTATCCTAAAACAGTAGACGCTGGTAGACTGGAGCCCTACTGTGTAGCCAGCCCAGAGCCTCATACACTAGGTGCCTGGCCTCGGGTTAAAATGATGATAGTAATAGTAACAATATTCCAGTTTTACAGATGAGCCCAGGGAGGTGATGTATATAATCTGTCTAGTCGCACCACTCACCCCTGGGCAAAGGTAGGAGCAAGTACATCGAAACTCTTGGTCTTGGGCTTCCAAGAGACTGCACAGCTGATGACACTTGGTACGGTAGACTTAAGGCTTCCTGTGCTCTGGGAGGGGATGAGCAGGAGTTACCAGAAGGAACAGAGGCTGTTCAAGAAGCTGAGGTCAGGACAGGAAGACTCACCATGGTGCCATAAAAGAGTCTGTCCAATTTAGGGCTCCACAGGAGAGACAGACAACTGGGAGATGTGGGGGATTCTTGGGATGAATGGATGGGCAAGATGCCTGAGAACACAGCCACATAAGTTCGTGCTCAATCCTGGTTCTATGTGGCCAGAGAGAAAGCTTCACTCAAGAGGCCAGGGAGGCAGGGAGACTGAGAGATCAGCTGTGCAGGAAAGACCCTTGGAAGAAGGCACACCGTGTCTCCTACACACAGATTTAACTAATCTTACATTTCATTTTTCAAATCTTAGTTTACTTACTCTGTGTGGGAAGAGGGTAAGACAGAGACAGAGATGGAGACAGACAGAGACAGGGTGAGGCAGAAAGACTACAAGCTCATATGTGCCATGCTGTGTATATGGAGGTCAGAGAACAAAGCTTCCATTGCTTTGAGTCAGGGTCTTCTTTGTGCTGCTATATATTTCAGGTTAGCTGGCCCTTAGCAAGCTTCTAGAAAATTCGCATGTCTCCTCCCCTGATGTCCCCTAGGAGTGTTGGGATTACAGATGTAAACGATGACTCCCATCTTTTTGCCATTCTTGGGGTTTAACTCAGTCCATCTAGATCAACTTCAGAGAGGGGAAGAAAAATCTGCTCTAAACATAGGCAGCATCGTGCTACAGGCTAGGGACCTGGATGGAATGAAAGCAAAAAGGAGAAGCAATCCAGCTCAGAGCCCAGGAAGTGTCCCTCTCTGTATCCTGGCTGCCATGATGGGAGATACCCTGCTCACCATGCTGTCCCACCACAATGGGAGGAAACCCCTGAAGGGGCGAGCAGAATAATCCTTCCCTGAAGGCGCTCAGAGTAACGGAATGCCCAAGTTAATGGTAATTTCTTCTCATAAAGTATTGGTTACCATTCGAGCTATTGGGAGAATGGTCCAGCACACTGGCTCAGCAGGAAGTTGTCACTCAGTGGCCAGAGACGCCCTTCAGTGTGTAACTGAGGAGTGCTCAGAGTGAGAAGTTTTGGGGTGGTGACAACGTGCGCATTCTGAGCAGGACAGCTCCTGGGGTATGCTCTGCCCTCTAACTTTACAGTTGCCCAACAGGGAGATCATCTGCTTGGCTTTAGCTGGCTTACAGTTGGCTCTCTGTCACCGTGAAGACCAGAGTCCTAACATATGTAAGCAGGGTCACTACGGAGATCTAGGGGGAATAAATTTTAAATCCATACTCAGAGCAAGGTGGGGAAGGAACTGAGGAGATGGCTCGGTTGATACACTGATTGTTTTCCAAGTGTGAGGAACTGGGTTTGATGTGGGAGTGTCATATATCAATCTGTTGATTTCATTGGTTAAGCAATAAAGAAACTGCTTGGCCCTGATAGGTTAAAACATAGGTGGGAGGAGTAAACAGAACAGAATGCTAGGAGAAAGAGGAAGTGAGCTCAGACTCGACAACGCTGCTCTCTGGAACAGAGACGCCAGGTTCCTCTCTCCTGGGCAGCTCCGACCCAGGATGGACATAGGCTAGAATCTTCCTGGTAAGCGCACCTCATGGTGCTACATAGATTATTAGAAATGGGCTAAGTTAATATGTGAGAATTAGCCTAGAAGAGGCTAGATAGAAATGGGCCAAGCAGTGTTTAAATGAATACAGTTTGTGTGTTGTTATTTCGGGCATAAGCTAGCAGGCGGCCGGGGTGCTGGGGATGCCCCCGCCGTTCATATTACAACATGGGTTTGAGTACAGAAACCATATAAAATGGCAGAGATGGGGAGATGGGAGACAGAGGAGACTCCCTGGAAGCCCACAGCTCTACAGGGTGCAGTTCCAGGCTACTGAGATACCCTATCTCCAACAGAAGGCAGACAGCCTCTGAAAAGTGACACCTGAGGTTGTTCTCTGAGCACCACAGACGTTTAAACACATGTGCCCACATGCAGGGACACACACACACATATGCACACATACGCACACACACACACACACACACACACACACACACACACACACACACACGGTGAAGAAGATTTGGAGTCCCGGCTCTGGATCATTACCCTGTGAAACAGTGGTAACAAAACCACCTCTGTTCTCCAGGCCGAGATGAAGCTCTTTGCAGTTCACTCAAGACCTTTGGCCACTGGGCAGAAAGGGTCCTTGACTGTCATTGTCGAAGGGTTTAGAAATGGAGAGATGAAGACACTGTGCATCTTGGAGGCCTGTGTCCCCACCCTGTGTACCTGGCTGCTCGCCCAGTGACCAGCTGAGAGCATGCTCCTGACAAAAGCCAAGAGCATTCAGCATGATTGAAGATGAGCAAACCTCCAGATTTCAGGAGGACATAAGGACTACACATAGAGGCGGATAGCGGATGAAGCTGAGCCACACTCTGTAACCCAGGAGAGCTTTGTGTTCTGTGGGAACTTACACTGCAGCCTATCCTGGTATTCACACAAACACCACTCCTCTGAAAGCAACCCACTTTTCTTTTCTGCCCTTCTCCTCCTTTTCTATTCTCTCCTTTTCCCTTCCTTCCTTCTTTCCTTCCTTCCTGCCTTACTTCCTTTCTTCCTTCCTTTGTTCCTTCCTTCTCTTTCCTTTCTTTTTGCCTTTTCTTCCTCTTCCTTTTTGTTTCCTTCCCTTTTATCCTCTCTTCCTCTCCTCCCTTTATCCCTCCCTACCCTTTCCTCTCCTCTCCTGGAGGTACACTCTACACCTTTACACTACCTTTTAGGGTAACAAGGAGACCTCTAGCTGAGGTAGCACGCAATCAGGAAGGTGGACATACAATTGCTTCAAGAGCCATGCTCTGGGCATACTGATTAATTCATTGCCGTTCAGCTTGTCATTTCTGCTGCTCTCCAGGGCCCGAGATAAGCCTTTGTCCTTGACTCTCTCCTGTTCAGACAAATTTTGTGACTACTTGAATGAAACATACAAAGCTCCTTATCAAACTCATGGATTCCGGTGAGCTGAGAGGGGTTGACAAACACGGCAGAGGGAGGAGGGCCAAGCCATGTCACTCAGTGGGGAGGGAGGGAGATACAACAAGTCCCTCCACTTGCAAACCAGGGTGCAAACTTATCAAGCGTACCAGGAGGGAGCCAGAGCTGTGCCTTAGGAGCTCCTGGGCCAGAGAAGAGAATTTTCAGTCACCCTCTACTCAGTGGGCCTCCCCTTGCTTTCCACCTGTCTCTTCCTCCCTACCCTTTATCCCTCGTTCCCCCTTCTCATCTCCTTGGTGTGTGACTATACTGTTCAATGCATTGCTCTCAGGAGGTTCACTCTAAAGCCTTTACACTACCCTTCTGCAGGGGTGGCAATGCAAGGGTGGAGGTGGGGGACAAAGAAGTCCATGGTCTCATCCAAGAACTTCCTAGTCCAACTCCACTTTAATCTTAGCCTCACTCCTAGCTCTAATACTGAAGAAAATTGACTATTTCAACGAGCTCAGACATCAACCTCAGAGTGAAAACAGGACAATTCAGAAGGTAGATGGTTCCTATTTTGAATGTGTCAAAGGACTTCCATGAAAGGGATGCCACACTGTGTCCACTAAGGTTACACCTAGCATCAGGAAGTAGATACCCTCCTTCTTTGGGGCCCTTCCATATTTTAGTCGGTAGAACAACAATATAGCTACTTATAGCTGAAACTATTTATTGGTGGGAAGTAGGAACGTGAGTTCCGCACCCAGAGAGGCATCCAAGCAGAAGCTGAACTGATCTTCGGGAGTTTTTTTTCAGGCTTGAACATCCACAGAGGGATGGGACTGACCACTAGACCAAGATCCTCTGCCTCCTACAACTTGGTCCTGGTTATGTGGGTGCTACGAACACCCCAGGTGGGATGGAGAGCAGTCACAGTGTCCCATGCTGCCCCCAGTGCAAGAGGAAGGAGTTTCCGGGTCAGTTCCCCAAGTCACAGTGGTCACTGATGGTCTTTCAGGAACCAGTAGGCATTTTTCATGCTTTCAAAGATTCTCTCCAGGGACCTGGAAAAACACTTCCAGCATGAAAACTCCATGGGAAGCATGTGTGGAGAGCGGTGTGTGAGATGTCTTCCCCTATTAGTTTTTTCTCATTGCTTTTGACAGGGGATTAGTGAACCAGAGGGCCTGGTTGACTAGCGAGTCCTGAGGATCTGCCTGTCTCTGCACCCCCAATGCTGGCATTGCAGATATAGGTAGACTGGAACTCAGGGCCTCGTGCTTGCACACCAGCACCCTTCCTGAGCCATTCCACTGGCTAATTCCATCGCAGATGCACACACGGAATGACGTCATAGTCCAATAATTCCAGTATAGGCATCATGGAGGCCAGGAAGGCATTTTGAGACTCACAATAAACTGAGCAATATGCATGAATTAGCCACTCAATAGCTGCTTCACTGTGGTGTGAAATTTTTGTTGTTTTTTAACTATATTTTTATTTAAAAGTCTTTTTTTCACAGTTCCCCCTCCCTCCCCTTCTCCTGTTCAATCCCCTGTCTACCCCTAAGAAAGGGTAGGACTTCCCGTAGGGAGTCAGTGAAGTCTGACATATAAAGTTGAGGCAGGACCAAGCTCTTCTCTCCTGTATCAAGGCTGAACAAGGTGTCCCTCCTTAGGGAATGGGCTTCAAAAAGCCAGTTCATACACTGGGGATAAATTCTGATCCCATTTCCAGTGGCCCCACAGATTGCCCAAGTCACGAACTGTCACCCACATTCAGAGGGCCTAGTTCAGTCCTATGCAGGTTCCCCAACTGTCAGTCCAGGGTCAGTGAGTTCCCACTAGCTCAGGTCAACTGTCTGTGAGAGTGTCCCCATCATGATCTTGACCCCTTTCCTCATATAATCCCTCCTCCCTTTTTTTGACTGGACTCCAGGAGCTCAGCCCAGTGTTAGCTGTGATCTCTGCATCTGCTTCTGTCAGTTACCAGATGAAGGTTCCATAGTGGAAATTAGGGTGGTCATCAATCTCATTACTTGGGAAGGCCAGTTCAGGCACCCGCTCCACTACTGCTAAAAGCCTTGACTGGGGTCATCCTTGTGGATTTCTGGGAATTTCCCTAGCACCAGGTTTCTCCTTAACCTCATAATGGCTCCCTCTATCAAGATGTTTCTTTCCTTTCTCTCCCTGTCTGTCCCTTCCCCAAATCAACCATCCTGTTCCCTCACATTCTCCTCTCCCTCCCATTAGCCCCTTTCTCCTCTCCCACCCCCACCCCACCCCCAAATGCTACCAATTTACTAAGGAGATCGTATCTCTTTCCCCTTCCCAGGGGTGGTATGGGAAGTCCTTCTGAATATGTGTTGCTTTTATTGGTTAACAAATAAGGAATCTGTCTTGGGCCTGGCAGGGCAGAATAGAGGTAGGCGGGGAAAACTAAACTGACCACTGGGAGAAAGAAGGCAAAGTCAAAAGATGCCATGAAGCCACCGCCTGGAACAGACAAGCCGGAACCTTGCCAATAAGCCACAGCCACATGGCAATACACAGATTAACAGAAATGGGTTAAATTAAAATGTAAGAGCTAGCCAATAAGAAGCTAGAGCTAATAGGGCTATTAAAGCAGTGATTTAATTAATACAGTTTCTGTGTGGTTATATCAAGAGTCTAGGCAGCCAGGAAATGAACAAGCAGCCTCTTACAACACGGGAGCATCTATGCATGTCTGTCTTAGGGTTCTCCTTATTACCTAGCTTCTCAGAGGATGTGGATTGAAGCCTATTTTTACATCTAATATTCACTTATAAATGAGTACATACCATGTTTGTCTTTCTGGGTCTGGGTTACCTCACTCAGGATGATTTCCAAAGTTTGCATTCCCACCAGCAATGGAGGACTGTTCCCCTTATGCCACATCCTCTCCAACATACACAGTCATTGGTGGTTTTGATCTTAGCCATTCTGACAGGCATAATATGGCATCTCAGAGTTGTTTTGATTTGCATTTTCCTGATAACTAAGGGTGTAAAACAATTCTTTAAGTGTATTGCAGCCATTTGAGTTTTTTTCTGTTGAGAATTCTCTGTTTAGATTTGTACCCCATTTTAAATTCAATTATTTGGTATTTTGAT
>NW_026067910.1:19526849-19600864 GCF_014885135.2 Alexandromys fortis
AAAAAAAAAAAAAAAAAGAATGGAAGGCAAGCTAGCCAAGGTAGCTGCTTTGCAGCTGTCTGGAACAAGGAGGAGAGGAACATGTGGGGCTGGGGTGGATAAGCGATGAAAGGCTGTTGCATTGAGAAGGGCCCAGTCTTATCAGTGCGTGGGGCAATAGTGCAGAAAAATTAGTGTCCCTGGCCAGCGCGCAGATGTCTGGATGCTGACTAATGTCTTAGGGATGTGAGAGGCTGAGGAACGGGATGCTGCCAGGTCACAGGATCTGAGGTAGAAATGAGAACAAGAACAAGGAGCCTGGAGAGGGCTTGCCAGGCGTGGGGCACAGTATAGGCAAGTGCATAGCATCTCATTTAATCCCCTCAACAATCTATTGGAGTCTCACTTCCACATTATGGAAGAGATAAGAGCCGAGAGCTGGTAAATAACCTGCACATAACAACTGCTATTAAGAAAGAACAAGGTGGGGCTGAGAGATAGCTCAGTGGTTAAGAGCACTGACTGCTCTTCCAGAGGTCCTGAGTTCAAGTCCCAGCAAGCATTATGGGGGGTTCATGATCTGGTGCCCTCTTCTGCATGCAAGTAGAACACTGTATACATAATAAATAAATCTTAAAATAAAAAAGGAAGAACAAGGCTTCCCCCCCCACACACCTAAGGCAGGTGGGAGACGCGGCACTTTGGAGAATGACCCCCCCCCCATGCCATGCCTGGGCAACACAGTAGAACAGGCCCTGCAGGTGTAGGTGAAGGAGAGCCAACCCTGAGGACAAGAAAGCAGAACTGACCCCACCCTTGCTCATCGCCCCAAAGGGTAAACTAGCCATGGCCGTGCTGGAGAGCCCATCCTGGTGGTGAGGACAGAGGAGATCAGGCAGGCTGATGTAGTCAGGGTCTCCAGAAGCTCTCAGTCCACTAAGGAACAACCTGCTACTTCCTTCTGGTTCTTTGTATTCCAGATGGGCGTCAAGATGCACGCGTAGACTGGTTTTAACCTGGATTTTTATCTCCACACTTCCACTGGGTTACTCTGAGAAAGTTCCTTAACTTCTCTGATCCTGTCTTCTAAATTAAGGCAACAAATAACAAAGACCTTGAGAGAGTTTTAAGAAGGAGGTAAAATGCCCGAGGTGCTCTTGTACCTGGTGGGCTACACAAGTGTCCTTCCTCTTCCTTTCTTCCAATCCTAACTCAAGCAAGAGGAAAGGGAAGGCCTTTCTGGAAGGAGGCCAGACTGCTCCAATGCCATTCTTGTCTAGGGGGTAGGCTCTGGGACACAAATGTCACTGCCACTTTCACCCCATGGATCTGGAAGATAGGGAAGCAGCCTGCAGCCTGCAGATGTCCAGGGCTCAGGGAAGGCTGCTGAGCTAACTGGGACTGCTGGGGAGACTGGGCTAGCACTCAGCAGTCGGCTTTGTCTTGCCTGAGGCAGTCTGTGGCTGGGCTCAAATTTCCCAGGCCCTCAGCCCGGAACAGCTGTTGACTTCCCCTCCCAGCCCATGCCCGATTTTCCTCTGTCTCTGCCCCAACAATACCATCAGAGGCAGCGGTACCGGCCCAGGCAAGGGTCTGGGAAGAATCCAGAAGCTACAGTCACTCAACCCAAGTTGTTGTGAAACCTGGGGTCTCAATTACCTGGGGTTCCATGGGACTTTTGGGCTGTGGGCCTCTATGCTGCTTGCGACTTAGCCACAAAACCTTGAGCCCAGCTTTGATTTGTGGCGTTCTGCCAGCTCCATGCTCTCTAAAATGATAGCCACACTGTATGCACAGTTAGGAAACAGAAACGGATGGATGCTATTACTTGTCTGGATTTGACCTCCTGACCTTTTCATCCAATGCAGGACTCCAATCCATGGACCGGTCTCATCCATGCTCAGAGTGGATCTTCACACTTCAATGAACCCAATCTAGAAGTTTCCTTACTTCTAGATTCACCCAGAGTGTTGTGTCCTAGGCAATTTTAGATCTTGTAAGGTTGATGGTCAGTGTTGATTATCATAATGTCTTTTGTATATTGTGCGATTTGCTAGTTTTTCTCATATCCAATGTGTATGTGTATGTGTTGATGTGTATATGTGTGTGTGTTTGTAGAACAGAGAACAACCTCAAGTGTTATCCCTTAAGCATTGACCACCTTAATTTTTTTGTTATTTGTTTGAGACCATGTCTCTCCCTTGTCTGAAACAAGCCAAGTAGGTTAGTCTGGCTGGCCAGCAAGCCCCAGGAATCCTCCTGTGTCTGTCTCTGAAGCACTGAAATTACAAGTGTGCACCACTATGCCTAGTATTTCACTGGGTTCTGGAGACTGAACTCAGATCCTCATGTACTTTACCTTCTGAGCTACTTCCCCAGCCGCTAGAGGTGTGTGCGTGCAGCCATGCCTGTGCCCGTGTAGGCCAGAAGTTGATGCTCTAACATCACTCTCCACCTTATTTTCTTTTTAAAAAATAGTTATGAGCCGGGTGGTGGTGGTGCACGCCTTTAATCCCAGCACTCGGGAGGCAGAGGCAGGTGAATCTCTGTGAGTTCGAGACCAGCCTGGTCTACAAGAGCTAGTTCCGGAGGGAGAGGGAAAGGGGAGGTGGCGGTGGGGAAGAGACAGAAATCTTTAATAAATAAATAAATAAATAAATAAATAAATAAATAAATAGAAAGCTAGCTGGAGCCTGAGCCTGTGAGCAAGGTAGTCGGCACGCAGCATCCTCCATGGTTCCTGTTGTATTTTCTGGCTGTGAAGTGAGTCTCTTGATTGGAGTTAATGATGTGTGGACTGGCAAGCAGGCCTGCCTTGAGTTTCCCCCTTGCCTTCCCTCAGTGACAGACTGTGATCTGGGATTATAAATCTTTCCTCTTCTGAGTAAAAAAAAAAAAAAAAAAAGCTAGTTCCAGGACAGGCTCCAAAACCACAGAGAAACCATGTCTCGAAAAACCAAAAAAAAAAAAAAAAATTGTTATGTGTATGAGTGTTTGCCTGCATGTATATCTGTGAACTTGCATGTGTGTAGTGCCCACAAAGGCTAGACTAGACTTACAGATGGTTACGAGCTACCATGTGGGTGCTGAGAATCAAACCGGGGTCCCCTCAGAGAGCGGCCAATGATCCTAGCCACTGAGACATCTCTTCTGTCCTTTCCTTCCAGCCCTTTCCTTTTTTTTTTTTTTTCTCTCTGAGACAGGGTATCTATGAAATCCTGGCTGTTCTGTAACTTTCTACTTAGGCCAGGACGACCTTGAACTCAGAGTTCCACCTGCTTCTTTCTCTTACGTTAAAGGTTAGATTTATTTATTTATTCATTTATTAATTGTGTGTCTGTGTCTTGTGTGAGAGAGTGCAGGTGCCCAATGAGGCCAGAAGAAGGCATCAGATACCCTGGAACTAATCTTATAGATAGTTGTGAGCCACCATGTGGGTGCTGGAAATCAAACCCTAGTCCTCTAGATGAATTAATTTCTGGGTCACTGTTCCAGTCCCTCCACCTTATTGTCTTGGAACAGGATCAAGACACTGAGCCTGCAGTAGCCAGTTCGGCTAATCTGGCTAACCACTGATCCCCCAGGAGCTCCCTATGCCTGACTTTAATGTACGTGATGGGGCCATAAACTCTGGTCCTCATGTTTGTGCAACAAGTGTTTTTGTGCCCCCTGAGCCATCTCCCAGCCTTGGGATTGTTTTTGAAGTTCAGTTTTGGATTGTTGACTGTTAGGGTACAGTCATGAAAAAGAATATACAAATACAGGGGCAGAGGAACTTCTAAGAACCCAGTTTTGTGCTAAGAAGAAGTACAGTTGATGGAAATAAGTAAGAAATACCCCCCCCCACACGCACACACACATACGTGAATGCATACACACTGCATGCACCAATGCCATTCTTGCATGGAGTCTGCTGTCAGTGAGGCAGATGGGGAAGAAGGGCTGTGAGATGAGAAGGGTCCTGAAACTGCCAAGTGGTGTTGGCCTGGAAAAACTCAAGGCTAAAATAACTCAGCTGCACTCCAGCTGTCCTGGAACACAACTCTGCCCTCCTTCTCAGAGAACTCAGTACAAATGTCTAAGGGAGGAAGAACTCGCCTTGTTCACTGACAAGTGAACATTTAAGACAAGAGCAGCACCTGTCGATAGCTGTCCCAGGGACTGGAGCAGCTAGGGGTATGCTGAGGCCAGGCACGGTAGCACACACGTTTCCTCTCAGCAGTTCCAGAGGCAGAGGCAGTCGGGTCTACACAGCAAGTTCCAAGGCAATCCAGGAGTCGTACCTGGGAGGAAAATCAGTGTGTTCCTGATTTGGAGGTATAAAACCCTATTTGGAGATAAACCCACTAAATACGGGACTGGAGAGATGATTCAGCACTAAAAAGCACTGGCTGCTCTCACTGAGGACCAGATTTGATTCCCAGCAATCACAGGCAGCTCACAACTGCCTGTAACTCCAATCCCAGGGATCTCCTGCCTCTTCTGGCCTCCATAGGCCCTGCATACATGTATTGCACAGACATACAAGCAGGCAAAACACCCATACACAAAAATAAAAATAAGTATTTTCTTTAAGTTGCTAAGTATGTAAATAAAAAAAAAACAATAAATGGCCAGGAGTGGTGGCGCACACCTTTAATCTCAGCACACGGGAGGCAGAGGCAGGCAGATCTCTGTGAGTTCGAGGCCAGCCTGGTCTACAAGAGCTAGTTCCAGGACAGGCTCCAAAACCACAGAGAAACCCTGTCTTAAAAACAAACAAACAAACAAACAAAAAGAATAAAAAGTGCTCTTAGGAAGTGTCTCAGGCACGCATAATGAGGGGAATAATTACTGTAAACTTGATTTAGCAGTGAGTGACATTTGGAGAGTTTCCACAAAATGTAGATCTGGAAAAATATTGGGGATCAATACAATGGGAAAATATATTGATATTCTCTAACTTGTGGATGGGCGGGGTAGAGGGAATTCTTAATCCTTGTGGTTCAGAGTTGAGCAGCTGGGAAAGCATGTTGTTTAGAATCCTGAGTAGATGACAAAACGAAACAGCATTAATAGGAAAGATAAAAAGATGGGCCAATAAACCAATAAAACAGACCAAAATTAAACACATTTTACAATAAATTCAAAATACTAACAAATAAACGAATTAACGAAAACATGTTGGTAAATTTGTTTAAAAAAAAAACCACAAAACCCCCCGCTTTGATGGGCAGTGGTGCTGCACGCATTTGATCCCAGGACTCAGGACGCAAAAGTAGGCGGATCTCTGTGAGTTCGAGGCCAGCCTGGTCTACAGAGCGAGTTCCAGGACAGCCAAAGATACACAGAGAAACCCTGTCTCAAACAAAACAAACAAGCTTCACTGGGACAAACGGAGAAACTGCCTAAGTTTAAACAAGAAGTTGAGCTACGTAGATGGCCGCTACATGGAAAGCGATCAGCAGAGGGCAGCATCTAGCTTTCCTGGCTCCCAACTCCTTCCCCATTGCAGGCTTTGGCAAGAGAGAAGTAGGTGTCAAGGAACACTGCAGCTTCTGGAGCCTCGACTCCGCCTTTGCTGAAAACACTAAGCATGTGAAGGAGCCCCAGTTTTAGAAGGCAGGCCTTAGTGTTACAGAAATGGGGGGTCAGCCTGTGCCCCAAGCCAGGTTTTGCCGCTTGTCCTTAATAAACCAATAAAAAGAGCCCAATTAGGGGGTGGCAAGACGCCTGAGCTGTTTAAAAAAAAAGTGCACTTCTCTTTCAGAGGAATGGAGTTTGATCTCAGTACCCATATCAGGCAATTCATAACCTCCTATATCTCCAGTCTGAAGAAGATCCACTGTCTTGGACAGCAGTGTGTGTGTGTGTGTGTGTGTGTGTGTGTGTGTGTGTTACACAAAATAATAAAGTTTTTAAAAAGAACCAACTTAATAGAGGAAAGCAGAAAAAGACTTACATAATGAGTCATCAAAAGAAGAGGGGCCAAGCAATCCAACAGCAACTCTGCCTCAGGCCATCTTCCAGGCAAGAGATTGCAAGATGTGGCAGTCAGACCTAGGTGTGGTCCAGGCCACCTTTGATGAATCATCGGTCAGGATCCAATGTCATTCCGTCACGTGAACTGAGAAGCTGTAAGCCCTTTCTGAGGTAAGTATGAGATTCCTGCCGTTTTTTGGGGGTCCACTGTTCAGTGGTCTGGTTGCTAGACTGAGTTACAAGGGTCTCTTCAGAGCATCTTCATCCCTGCAAGCCAGTTACATCAGTAAACGTGGAGTCTCACAGCGGCTCTGTGATGCAGGGAGCAGAAACTGCACGTTGAGTTTCACTGCAGTTTATGAGCCTGAGGCTCAACAACAGGAAGTCAAAGACATGCTCAAGTTCACAGAGCAAGGTCAGGGTTTTCTGATTGAACTGTAGTGTACTTTCTAATCCGAGCGCGGTGGCACGTGCCTTTCTGGAGGCAGGGCAGGCGGAACTCTGTGAGTTCCAGGACAGTCAGGGATACACAGAGAAACCTCGTCTTGGAAAATAAACAAATAAACAGCAACAACAAAGAAAGATATGTAGTGCACTTTTGGCTTTGCCTCGAAGGAATTTTCAGTTCCTATATTCTCTTAGCTACTGTTCTATTACTGTGAAGAGACACCATGACCATGACAATACTTATAAAACAAAGTATTTTATTGGAGGTTTGCTTGCAGTTTCAGAGGGTTAGTCCGTGATCATCACGGCAGGAAGCAGACAGGCACTGCCTTGGGAGTTTTACATCCTGATCTGCAGGCAGCAGGTGGCAGGCAGAGAAAGAGTAATTGGGCCTGGCATGGGCTTTTGAGACCTCAAAGCCCACCCCAATGGTCCCACCCCATTCTGCAACAAGGCCACACCTCCTAGTCCTTCCTAAATAGTCCACCAAGTAGGAACCAAGTATCCAATTTATTATTTTTATTTTATGTGCATTGGTGTTTTGCCTGCATTAAATGTTTGTATGAGAGTGTCAGATCTTGGAATTACAGACAGTTGTGGGCACTTGGAATTGAACCTGGGTCCTCTAGAAGAGCAGTCAATGCTCTTAACCAATGAGCCATCTCTCCAGCCTCGAAACCAAATATTCAAGTATGCGACCTTATGGGAGTCATTCTCATTCCAATCATCACATATGTGTAGCAAGTAACCTAAAAGCTAAAGCAGATACAAACTGCCTCACTGAGGATAATCAAGGAGAGCCTAGAAAAGGGTAACAAGGCTCCAAAGGAGCAGACTGCACATTTCCTAGGTAGGGATGTAAGGGGCAGCAAAGTCACATACTTTGTGCCCAGAGCTGTGTGGAATGCTTTCTGTGTCTTTCATTGAACCCACTAACAGGAAGTTCCCAGGGGAGGAAAGGCCTCCGTGAGATCCAGTTGTAAGGCATCTTCTTAATTAGTGATGGATGTGGGAGAGCCCAGCCCATGGTGGGTTTTACCATCCCTGGACTGGTGGTCCTGTGTTCTATAAGAAAGCAAACTGAGCAAACTGGGGGAAGCACCCCAGTAAGCGGCACCCCTTCACGGTCTCTGTATCAGCTCCTGCCTCCAGGTTCCTCTTCTGACTTCCTTTGATGATGAACAGTGATGTGGAAGTGTAAGCCAAATAAACCCTTTCCTCTCCCACTTGCTTTTTGGTCATGGTGTTTCGTAGCAGCAACAGATACCCTAACTAAGACAGTTGGATAAGTCATTTTGAGAGAAGGCAGTGAGGCCTAGAGATAGTAGTAAGGTCAATCTGCAGGGACGTCTGGCGACAAGAGTAGAGGTCACTGAAGATCTTCTGTTTGTTGTTTGTTTCTTTACCACACGTCACCTTGTTGACAGCAGAAGTCCAGTGATCAACAAAAGACAACCCTTTCTGTTGTGGGGAGAAGGAAAAAAACACCCAAGAGGCCTGAATAAGTCAAATTAAATGGAGCCTTTATTCACTCCAGGTGGAGTTGTTCTGGGCAGATTAGTGGGAAGCAACCCCAACTTCCAGTTTGTTCAAGTTTTAAAGGGGGAAAAAAACTCACAATTGTATCATACAGAAAAGCAGGGCAGGTGGTGATAGAGCCCACCTTTAATCCCAGCACTCAGGAGGAAGAAGCAGGCAGATCTCTGTGAAGTCAGGGCCAACCTGGCTTATGGAGCTAGTTCCCCCGTTCATCCAACACTGTACAGAGAAACCCTGTCTTTAAAAAAGAAGAAGAAGAAGAAGAAGAAGAAGAAGAAGAAGAAGAAGAAGAAGAAGAAGAAGAAGAAGAAGAAGAAGAAGAAGAAGAAGAAGAAGAAGGGAAGGAAGGAAGGAAGGAAGGAAGGAAGGAAGGAAGAAAGAAAGAAAAAAAGAAAGAAAGAAAGAAAGAAAGAAAGAAAGAAAGAAAGAAAGAAAGAAAGAAAGGGAAGAGCTGTGGATAGTTGTACCAAGCAAGTGTTGTTTGCAGAAGCAGAAAGATGGTAGTTAAGTGGTCAGGCAGATCTCATGACCTGAGGTCAGTGACGCACTGCATAGGAATTTATGGCTAGTCTACACCACCAATGGATTTATGACTGGCCTACGTGGATAGAGACAGTTTACCCAAGATAGTTCCAGCACTGTGAGAATCTGGAAATTAAGTCACCAATTGAACTGTACTGAGACCAAAGCCATTTGCTGGAAGACATAACAGTCGTATAGTCTTTGAGTCTGAAGAGGAAGAGATTAGCAAAGGCAGATGAGGGGTACTCTAAATGGGAAAAGCCCACAGCTGTAGAGACAGTAGCCATCTGAGAGACAGGGTACTCAGGAGAGAAGACGCAGCAGGACATGTTAAGGAAAAAGTGTCACCGACAGGAACTCTGGCAGAGGGATTATTCCACTATCTTAGCAGCCCCTCAATCACTAAGATATTGGAAGCAAGTATATTGATGTCAGCGCAGGTAGCTCCTAGGGAGCTTAGGGGAAAGAGTTGCAAACAGGAATTCCATGAGAACAAGGTTTCCAAAAAACTCCAGGAAGCTGAGAGTATATGGGGAGGGAGAGCAAGGATGGGAGAGAGAAGACTAAGTGTCCTTGTGGCAAAAATTTCAATCCAGGGCATCCCCAAGCCAGCTGAGAGACTTGTGAGAGAAATGTCCTAAGTCACAAAGGAGGGATATGTCTTTCCATGTGACAGGTTCTCAGGAAGACGAGAGAAAAGCCGCCTGGTGTACCTGTGCACCTTTTGTAGCAATAGTAGACTCCATGAGCCAGAGCAGGTGGCTTCAAGGCGACACCTGGCCAAGTACCAGGAGAGAAACAGAACCACAGGATGGACGTCCGTGGGGTGTAGTAGACTCCAGGAGCCAGAGAGACTGAGAGACGACCTGAGTCACAGTGAAGAAGCATACATAGCAGGTAGAAGGAAGAAACGATTGAAGAGGCAGACTCTAAATCTGGAACTGAATATAGTGGGTGGCAGAAGCCAGCAGATACAAATGATCCAAACCCCAGGAGAGTCAATCGGCAGCTTGGTTTGTTCAGGAGAGGCCCAGTCCCTTGGAAATGAGTCTCTTGATGCCTCTCCTGGTTTTGGCACCAGATGTATAAACTGATGACATGGGCACTCTATGGTATGGTTAATGGGAAAGTTTTTATTATTATTATTATTATAGATAATGAGGGAGATAACAGCCAGAGGCATCTGGAAGAGTCCAGAGCAGAGAAAGAAGTAGACTAAATATGGACAGTAGATTGGACCTAGCTAGAAGAGAAGGGGGAGGGGAGGCGTAGAGGAAGAGTACTGGAGAATGACAGGGTGAGAGAGGAGGGTCAAAGAGTCAGAAAGAGAGAGGGAAGGAGGAAGACAGAGTATGAAGACAAAGAAGAGGAAGAGGAGGCGGGGGGGGGGAGCAGAGCTGAAATAACAAGGTTATAATGAGAAGGAGTAGCTTGGGTTGAGGGAGTTTAGGGTAGGGAAGGAGGAGAGAAGAACTAGGGATCCTAACTAGCTATGTCTTTGAAATATGAAACAGGTACAGAGGAGCCTGGAGGCCCTGTGCTCTGGTTGATAGCCATTTGTTCTTTCTGCCTTATGGGATTTGGGGGAAGTGGAGCTTCCGTTGGACCCGACAACTTCTACCTCTAGCATGGGAGACTAACAAGTAGGAGGGCTCTATTGCACCTTGCTTGAGTTTAGGGGCTATGAAGAAAAATAGAAGCTAAGAAAAGAGTGGAGACTTGCTTGAGTGGCAGATACAAACAGGGATAAAGGTCCTAATGATGATGATGAAGTAGGCTGGAGAGATGACTGGGCAGTTTGGAGCACTTGCTGCTCTTGCAGAGGACCCCAAGTTTGGTTCCCAGCAGGCATGATGGATGGCTCCCAACCTCCTGTAACTTCAGCCCCAAGGGATATGAGACCCTCTGTTGGACTCCAGGAGCACCCTGACTCACATGTGTACATCTGTACATCTCCACAGTGTCTCTCTCTCTCTCTCTCTGTCTCTCTGTCTCTCTCTCTCTCTCTCTCTCTCTCTCTCTCTCTCTCTCTCTCTCTCTCTNTCTCTCTGTCTCTCTCTCTCTCGCACACACACACACACACACACACACACTAAATACATAAATCAAATAAATAGTTAAAAAGAAAAAACCTAGAAGCTGGAGTGTTGAGATAGGAGAGTCTTTCCAGGAGTGGCACTTGAGAGGTCTTTTCTCTCCTTCAAAGTGATGTGGCTAGGGAGGGGACAGCTTAATTAAACACCCAACTTCTGGGCCCTCTCCTGTGGCTTATATAAATTGGAGGCTGAGTTCCCCTCTCCTTAAATCATCCATTCAACCAATGAACACTTGAGGGAATCGCCAGTTTCTTCAGGCGTCTCTGACTACTGCCAGCATCTAGCCACTGTGTGCGCCATGCCTCTTGTCCTTACCAGATCCCTGACTCTTTCCACGTGACCATGCCCCTGCCCTGTGGTCATGGCCCAAGTGTGCCCTGAATGTTTTTATTTCCATCTTGGCCAGTGACTGCAGACCAGTGCCAGCCCAGGTATTCCAGCACCTTTCCCTGGCATGTGGGTGCTTCAGCAATCACAGCATCAACAGTCTGGCCTTCTGGCCTAGGAAGGCGCTTCCATCTTAAAACTCTCTTTACTGGGACTATCCTTTTCAGGTGTAGGAGGGCAGGTTTATAAGGTTCTTTTTACAGAATGTGTTTAGGCTTTTGTCAGAATTTAACCATTCCTGGTGCCACCGAAATGGCTCAGCAGGTAAAGGCACCTAGTGCCAGCCCTGACGATCTGAGTTCAAGTCTGAGCTTCACATACTAGAAGACTCGACGCCTGAAAGGTATAGTCTGACCTCCACACACAAACTATGCTTGCCTACATACATAATCACACAAAATGCATAGATGTAACTAAGACTTTCTATGATACTGCTTGTCTTTATTGGATCCAGACTGGGAAAAAGACAAAACCAAACCTGTAGATCACAAATACTAAGAACCACCTTGCCTAGTCCCAGGTACAATGTGAATGTGATACAATGGAAGGGAACTTGACTCCTTGTCTAGTGGCGCAGTGAACAGTAGTTGTGAGCAGAACACAGCTGCTGCAGGCTGGAGAGGGAGACACAGGGGCTCAACCCAGGTATGGTTCTGCTTGTTACCAGAGCTGTAGTTACCTTCTCTCCTGGAATAGCCATGATTCAGGAGTATCAGGGTGTCTTTAAGAGACACGGGGTCTTTTTCCATTCCGGCTGTGCTAGCTTGGGAGACTAGGGTCCCAGACACTCAATAGCCACGAAAGCCACTCAAGGCCAGGGACTTTGGCGTTCTTATCTCTGTCTATGCTGAGGACATGATCCCTCCAGTGTATAGTTGAGGAAAAGGTTTTATTGTAGATATGAGGGAAAGTACAACCAGAGGTATCTGGATGAATCCAGAACAGGGAGAGAAAGTAGAAGATAGAACACGGGCAACAGACTGGACCGGGTCATAAGAGGAGGTAGGAGGTGAGAGAAGAAGACAAAGAGAGTGTGGACAAAGAAAACCAAAAGAGAGGGGCAAGGGACAGGGGGCCAAGGGAAGAAGACAAAAGCGTGGTTCTTGACTTGTGGGTCAACCTCCTTTAGGGATTGCATGCCATACATCCTGCATATCAGAAATTTACATCACAATTCATAACAGTAGCAAAATTACAGTTATGAAGAAGCAATGGAAATAATTTTATGGTTGGGGGTCACCATAACATGGAGAGCTGTATTAAAGGGCCACAGTATTAAAGGGCCACAGCATTAGGAAGGTTGAGAATCACAGCTCTAGAATATCTTGCCAATGACACACACCCCTGTCCTGTACCCCTTAACTGTCGTTAGTCCTGTGTCTATGGTCTCCCATTATTTCCAATAGCTCTCAGCAGCTGATGGGGAGAGAGAAATAGGATCCATTGCAGGGTGCTGAGTATTTAGAGGCTGCCTGCTCCATCTGCTGAGACCAAGGAGCATCTTCTTCTGGAGTCTTGTAGAGGGTCCCCATCCTCAGTACCACCCCTTAAATAGAGAGGGGACTCAAGTTCAAAAACCACATTTCTGTTTAGTGCTCCATGTGGGTTGAGGGCTGCCAATCAAAGCGCAAAAGTGTTGAAATAATTCCTCGAGGACTCGATGGGAGGCAGGCAGGTACGCAGTTAGGTTGTGTTTGAGAACACAAGCCTGGACACGGGGAGTGCTCCGAAGGCACTCGTCCACAGAGAACGTTTTCGTGCTCAGCCTTTCAAAGGCGCAGCGTGGCTGTGAGACTGAGACTCTACTTGGAGTGGTACTTTCCACTGCCAATTAAGGGATGAGTCATACTTTAAAAATAAGCTGAGTTGGGGCTGCACTCAGACACACTCTTATGAAAACTCAAGCATCAGGAAGAGCACGTAACTGCTAGGTCAAGGGTGCTCTCACAGGCAGAGCTGAGCTTTTCTACAGGAGAAACTTTGAGAGTCCTTCAACATATGATGAATGGGTCATCGAGGCCTCATAGCTCCACCTTTTAACAGAAAGATGCTTCAGTTTTATGTGGATGGTCCATGGTTTGTTTCCTTTCCTCACTTCCTCCTTCCTTCCTTTCTTCCTTTCTTCTGGGGTTGAAGATCAAACCCAGAGCCTTTACATGCTAAGCCCATGTTCGCTTACTGAACTTTATCCCCAGATCCTTCCCCCACCCCCACCTTTTTGTTTTTGAGACAGGGTCTCATTATATAGTCCAAGTTAGCCTGGAACTTGCTATGTAGCACAGGTTAACCTCAAACTCTCTATCTTCTCCACTGCTGGGATTACAGATTGCGCTACCACATCCTGCAAACGTTAGCTATTTTAACTGAAAATGCACCCATTGTTTTATGTTTTAAAAAGGATCTCTACATAGCTCATGGTGGCCTCAAACTTTTGATCCTCACCCTCTTAGTTGTTGGAACTATAAGCATAGGGCATCATTGTGGCTTTTAACATGAAAATTTTAATGGTAGCTGTTAATGTTGGGATTATGTCTATGCAGTTTTATGCATCAGCTATAATATCAAGGGACACTGATGTTTTCCTGTCCAGTGTCTTGTAAGGGTTCAAGAAAATGCTGAAGGAAGACCCCAGACTCAAGTAGTATGTGAGAACAAGGAAGAGTGTTTATTACCAGGGGTCGAACACCTGTACAAAATGGTGACCCCGAGAGGAACACATGCAGGTTCTTTTAAGCACAGCTGGGGCAATTTCAGGAACAGTTAGGTCTTCTCAGGCATAGTTGGTCAAGCACGTAGCAGTGACACTAGAATACTTTCAATTGGCTGAGGTTCAGAATTAATATTTTTGCACATACTTGAGCAAGTTTGGGCAAGTCCAGACATAACTCAGAAGGGGGAAGGTTGCAGAATTTGTCCTTGAGACATTTGTGGGGCTGACTCGGGCCTTGCACATGCTCTCTCCTTTGTCCCTGAATAAGGGTGTTTTTGATCCATGGTCCTTTGTTGGGTCAGACACCTGTTTTGCCCTGCTCTTATAACTACACTGAAAACCTTCCCCTTAGCCACACCACGGAATGGTCGTGTCATCAGTTTATACGCTTACAATAAATGAACACTTAATATAAACTTTGAAAGCACAGACAGTTGGGCCAGTGAGATGGCTCAGTAGGTAGGGTACTTGCTACCAAACCTGATGACCTGAATTTGATCCCTGGGACTCAAGCGGTAGAAGGAGAAAACTAGTAGTTTTCTGACCCCCACATGAATGCACCCACATGCTAACTCACATGCCACATAAAGATAAATGTAACGATAAGTTAAATATAGATAATTAGGGAAGTCCTAGATAGCACAGTGTGTTAAATAGCAGCCGCTATTTAACAAAACACTAATTAAAGTAAAATATTAATGAACTTTCAGATACTGATATCTTCAGCAGCTATTCACACTAGACAAACACAACCCTGATTCTACACCTCACATAATTGTTTTAACCTTCTTCATAAAGACATTGATAATTGACTCTTCTTTCAAATATGGGGATTCTAACGTTAACAATTATACCAGGTGATGGTGGCACACGCCTTTAATGTGTTTCTAAAGCAAATATTAAGGATAAAATCCCAACAACGCCCTCCCAAAGAATTTATTTAAACCTGAGAGGTGACAAAGGTGCTGAGTGTTTAAACTTGGGATGCAACTAAAGCCAGATTTGGGGAGGGGGGCTATAATTAGACACATTTACTAGAAAACTGCTGGAAGACTTTGAAAACACTTCATCCTGATGTTGAACTCTAGAAACCAGAACATCAGCGCAACCATCAAGATAAAAACAGAAATCAGAGCAAAAAGCCATTTCAAAAAAATTAACATGATAAAAATAACTAAAAATTGGTACACTGCAATATATACATGTGATTTGTGTGGAGGTCAGAGGTCAGCATCAGGAGTCTTCCTCTGTCACTCTCTACCTTGTTATTAGAGGATTGGTCAGGCTGGCCGCCCCCCCCCCCCCAAGCCTCAGTAGTGTCTCTGTCAGCCCCCAGCTGTGCTGTGGAAACAGCTGTGATTCTGTGTTTAGCTTTTTTTGCGGGTGCTGGTGCAGGGGCTTCTCCTTGCAGATCTTTATCACAAGCGGCACTGATGATGTGCTTGTTTCTCCACGAGACTTAGCTGTGCTAAGAATGCAAGAATTCCCCTCCCCTCCGCTGAAAATTGCTGTGTAGTCTAGACGGCCTCCAAGTTGCATCAGCCATTTGTTTGCTTCCAGAGTGCTGGAGTAGCAGCCATGAGCCAACAGACACAGCCATAGGAACTGCTGGGTGACAGCCTCAGGTCATGAGAACTGAGTCAGGATGTAGTGGGCAACAGCCCCTAGCCATGAAGAATGACTTAGCCCCAGCCTGACCATTTCATTCCACTGGCAGAAGCAATATGTATGCCCAGGTATCAAAAACAACCCACCCTGCTTCTAGTCAGACCACAAAAGAATAGCTGTAGTTTCATGTTTGCTACGTGTGTGTGTGTGTGTGTGTGTACATGTCCCCTAGCCCTTCTACACATGTTCAAACTTCATCTCGCAGAAACATTGAGGCCCTTCACTATCCCAATAAAACAGTCTCAGCCCGTTGAGATCCAGTCTTTCTGCTTCTTTGCCTCCCTCCCACCTCTTGTTTTCTTTCCTTTTAATTTTTTTTATTTTATGTGTATGGTTGTTTTACCTGCATGTATGTCTATGAACCACATACATGCAGTACCCTTGGAGGCTAGAAGAGGGCATTCGATCCCCCATGATTGGTGATACAGATGGTTGTTAACCATCATGTGGATACTGGGAATTGAACTCAGGGTCTCTGCAAGAGCAATAAGTGATCTTAACTCCTGAGCCAACTCTCCAGCCTCTTTTTATTGTTTTGTCGAGATAGGGTTTCTTGTGTAGCAGCCCTGGCTGTCCTGGAACTCACTATGTAGACCAGGCTGCCTCAGACTCACAAAGATCAATCTGTTTCTGCCTCCCAAGTGCTTGGATTAAAGGGTGCATCATCTGTGCCTTATTTTTCTTATAGGAACTTGTGTGTGTGTGTGTGTGTGTGTGTGTGTGTATGCTTTTATTTGGTTACAGGTTTTTTTGGGGGGTGATGTATTTTGTTTTCTAGGTTTTGGGGATTTGGTTGTATTGGATTTTTGGGTTGTTTTTGAGAAAGAACTTAGAGTTGGGTCGGTAAGGAGAAAGAGAGAATCTGGGAAGACTTGGAGGAGGGAAAGAATATGAACAAAGTATTTTTAAATTTATAAATTGTTTTAAATAATAAAAATATAAAAGAATTATTTTTACTTTTAGTGTGTGTGTGTGCACATACCCACACGTGTGTGTGCAGATGCTTACAGAGGCCAGAGGCATTGAATCACCCTGGAGTTGGAGTTACATGAATTAACAGGGTCTCACTATATGGATCCGACTGACTTAAAACTAACTATGCATACCAGGCTGACCTTGGACTCACAAAAATCCATTTAGTTCTGCCTATCTAGTGCTGGGATTAAAGGTTTGAGTTACCAAGTCTAGCTAGAGTTAATTACTGAGCTATCTCTCTGGCCCAAATTCTTTTTTGTTTTGTTTAAATAAGTTGTCCTCTGGGTATCAAATCCAAGCGACTCTACCCCCCCCCAGCATTCTTGCAGGATCTTTCAGTGATATCTGTGCCCTGAGCCCCAAGCCCTGGGACAGTCACCTCAGTTGTACTCAACCATTATGTATTGAATAGCTTGATATAAGAAAGCATGGATAATACCATGCTATTCCAGAGCTCTATACAGGGACTTTCTTTATAAGGCATTTTACTTTCTCTTGTGTCTGTGTCATCCCTGAGCACAGTGAAGTTGGGTAATCCTTTGGAAGACCATAGGCAAGAAAACCAAACTGGCAGCATGTATCTGTGGTGTCCTGAATAAGAATAGACCCCATAGTCTTATATTTGAATGCTAAGGGAGTAGAGTTAGGAGGTGTGGTCTTCTAGGAGGAAGTGTGTCACTGGGGGTGGGATTTGGGGTTTCAAATGCCCAATCCAGGCCCAGAGGTGTTTTCTCTCTTCCTGCTGCCCGTGGATGCAGATGTAGAGCTCTCAAGCTCCTTCTCCAGCACAATGTCTGCCTGTGCACTGCCATGTTTCCCGCCAGGATGATAACGAACTAAACCTCAGGAACAGTAAATCAGCCCCCATTCAATGTTTTCCTTCGTAAGAGTTGCTGAGGTCATGGTGTCTTTTTACAGCAATGGAACACTGATTAAGACAGCATCACTAGTAAATGTCATATTGAGATTAAAGCACAAGTTTCACACCTTTTCACCCATCCACTGTTCTCTGGGTGACTCTTGCCACTGCCCTTTGGGCTGGGACTCTGTAAACCCTCTGTAGTGCCTGCTTAACCCCTAGCATCTCACTGACTCTGAGCCAGGGATCCAGCAGATTTGTTGAAAAGTAAAAGGTGAGGCTGGAAATATAGGGAAGCAGTTTCATGAAGTTTTTATGGCTTTACAGAACCAAGAAAGTCAAACGAGGCAAATTTAAAATACTTTGGTGGGTATGCCAGAGAGGCAGTGATCAGTCAGCCTGCCTCCATTTTAGACTTGAAAGCCACCTTAGTAAAGACAAACTATACTACTCATCTCTCTCTCCTTTTTTTTCTTTTTTTTGACAGGGCTTCTCTGTATAACAGCCCTGGCTCCCTCACCCCCACCTTTACTACTATAAAAACCCAATTCTAACTGAGCTCAGGGCTCTCCTTTTATTCTAATATGTTAGACATGTGGAGAGACCGAGTTTGCAAACTTGATTAAAATAAAGGCTCTTTGCTTTTACATACGGGACTCAGTCTCCTTGTTGGCTTTTGTGGAGACTTCGCGGATTTGGGCATAACAGTTATGACCACCTTACAATCATGTTTTTGTTTCAGGAAGTTGTTGTGACCAACTTCTTATACTTAGTTCTGCTCCTGTAACCCCACCTATTTGCCTGCCAAACCCCTCATTTGAAAACCCTCTATCCCTACGCTATAAAAGTCCTTATCTTTTCTAAGTCCGAGGCTGACCTCTTGAACCCTGCCTTGGGGGACAAAGCCCCTTGTAATACCCAGCAACCATCTTTGGAAGCTCCCCCCCCTGGGAGTTGCCTTGCTCCAAACTCTACCTCTGGGAAAGTCTGGCCAAGCACTGGGTCAGGACCACTCCCACAGGTTCTTTAGGCTGCTGCCCAAAAAAAGGAACATGTGGTTTTTGAGTTTTGCATGGTCCCCCCCATGCTCTCCTGGCCACCAGGGAGCGCTGCAGTAAGCATGGGCATCTTTTATTTGGTCTGATTGGAATTATTTGCTTTGGAGAGGCTCATCTTATGATTATTCCCAACACCCCTGTACACAATTTTTTTTTAAAAGCTGGTTTTAATTAATTTGGTCATGATGATTTTGGTTGGTGGTCTTTCTCCTCAAATCTTTGGGATTAACAAGTCATAGCCCCAAGATGCTATCTGATGACATTCTTAGTTCGTGGATCTGTGGAAGCTAAGTTAATAGCTTCTAAGGTTTTTATTTATTGCCACAAGATGTTAATTCTAAATTAATAGCTTTTAAGAGGTTTTTGTTTATTATCATGAGATGCTAGTTCACATAAAGAATGGGGGTTCTGGAATGCAAAAACTAACCAATGATAAAGTAATTTGCCTTTGAATCTGCAGAATTCTAATCTCTCCACAGTACTGAGTTGGTTTGGTGACGAACTTCCCATGAGTCCAAGGTCCTCATAAATATAATAGAGCAGTTCCTGGTCTTGGCCTGAGTTTCCCACTTGCCCACCCATTCCTGTCGGTAGTAAGCTATCCAATCTGGAAGGAGCTGTGCCTGCAGGGGTGCGTGTGTGTGTGTGTGTGTGTGTGTGTGTGTGTGTGTGTGTGCGCGCGCGCGCGCGCGAAAGAGAGAGAGAGAGAGAGAGAGAGAGAGAGAGAGAGAGAGAGAGAGAGGGAGAGAGAGAGAGAGGAGATAGCGTGGCCATACGTGGTGATGACAGCCCCAGAGAGCTGACTGACTGGTCTGTGTGGCAGTAGCCAGGAGGTCCCACCCCTCTTTGCAGCCAAGCACCTGCCTGCTACTAGGGCTCCTTCCTGCTCCTAGTGTTCATTGGGCTCCAGAAATACAAATGACTAATGACGTATTTGCAAGTCAAAAGTCGGCACTGAAAGAAGCACACACCAGGTGGGGAGAATACTGTGTAGTCCTTAGGAAGAACCTGACTGATCCAGGGGCGCCCACTGAAGACTCCACAAGATACAGAGAGGAAAAAACTATTGCAATCCGGTTTTATAAACAACCCGTTTACTTAAGCATGCTAAGCAATGCACACATAGATGGTGCTGGACAGACATTTGGAAGGAGGTGCCTAAATGTGAGATGGGGATAAATAAAAAAGAGGACTCTCAATTTTTATCATTTAAATTTCTTACACAATCATGTTTTTATTACACGACCTTTCTCTAATAACAAACAAACAAAAACCAAAATAACCCCAAACACTACTTATAGAATACTTTTAGATTTATAGAAAAGATTAGGAAGATGAGACATGGAGTTACCATAAATAGGGTTTTCTCCTGTCGTTAACATACTAGTATTTTTGATATAATGAATGAACCAATACTGATGTATTGTTATTAAAATGTTCAAATGTCTTTTTTTTTTAACCTAAAATACCCCCCGCCCCAGGATCCCATTCAAGATGTCACATTGTTTAGTTTTTATATCTTGATGGGACAGCTTCTCAGGCTTCCCTTGTTTTGATGACCTTGACAGTTTTGGACAGTCGTGAATTCCTCAAGTGGAGCTTGTCTGACGTTTTTGCACGATTACACTGAATCATGTGTCATTGAGAGGAAGACACCATACGACAGAAAATCACTGTTGATGTTGGCCCTGATCTCCCGGCTGAGGCAGTTGGTAATGTTTTCCATTATGAAGTTTCTCCAACAGTACACGTGGTGTGACCTCTTAAAGTTTTCTTCACTGTCAGATGTCTATAAGCATACAGCCGGATGAATGTCTCACTCTCTAGGGATCTAGAGCGCCTCTGCACAGCGAGCAGGCGCTGGGTTTCCTTTTGAGCCCGGCTGGAGCGCAGACCGCAGACCTCACCTGTGGGCGTGGTCCCACGTACCCCGCCCCTCCAGAGAGGCCCCTCCTCTCCCACGTGGCTCCGCCCCGGTGCGCTTAAGGCGACCGCGCCCGTAGAGTTTTCCGCCCCGCGGGCTCCTCCAGTGGTTCGCAGTCGGTCGCGGGTCGGTATCCGGAAAAGGAAAAGCGACAGTGGGAAGGAGCTCCAAGTAGAACTCAGCGCCCAGGTCCCCGGTGACAGGTGAGTGAGGGTCCCAGCTGGCTGCCTGCGCGTGTTGAGTGTTCGCGCTCGGTGCGGAGTGCGAGGGTCGCCTGAGGCCAGGGCCCGGAGTTGGGCAGAGTCAGAGCAGGTGAGCCTGGGGACCTCAGCGGGCTTGAGGGTGGTTGTAGTCTCCTCAGTTCGGTGCTCTTCCGGGAGAAGCTTTAGCCGAGCCTAGCCGGCCGAGAAGGCTGTCTTTGGGAACTTTGCTCCGGAACTGCAGAGCGCGGGTTCCTGGACCTGCCACCCGGGGTTTATATAAGGCAGGTTTTCAAGCGGTCCGGAGAATGAGGGATCGTGCTAGGTGCTCTGTTGCCTGCCTTCCTTATCGTTTATCCAGCTAGAATCCCTGCGCCCCCGCTTGCGCCCCCGTTCCAGAGTCCCGAGGAACTCTTGGGGTTGGTTCTCCACTTCCCGTGGGCTCAGGCGTAACTAGGTAGCAAACAGATGTGGGGGAGGGATAGCTAAATTCAAGCTAGGCACATTCTTTCTGGGGATTTCAATCCCTGCCCGATAGTCAGTGGGCGTCTGTGGAGGTTGTGTTTCTCGGACCGAACCTCGGGATTGTCAGCCTAAATCGTCTACTTCCTTCATAGGCCTCCACTAACTGCTCCCTGCTGCCTTGCCCTGCCCTCTGGCTCAGTAGGGACTTTCGGAGCAGGCGTGCCCTGGGGCTACATTAGTGAGGGAAGAAAGTTAGGAAAAAAAGCCCTAACCAAAATCAATTTTTTTTTTTTAAACTGGATTGAGCTTTCCTCAGGTGTAAATTTACAAGATGACAGTGTGTCGTTGTCAAAAGGTTGGACAAGCCTGGAGCCTCATAGGGCAGGGCCAACTAACTGCCTTGCTCACCCTCAGCTTGCTCCCTTTGTGCTTTATTTCCTTGCTTCTGTTGTTGAGAATTCCAGGAGGATTAACAACAGGGCCGTTCCTTCGGTGCTTCTCTAACCAGGCCAAGTGAGCTGTGGGCAGTCAGTCTGTGTAACACAGGGGTGCCCACTTTGGATTCTTCCATCCCTCCCCATCCGTCATTAATCTCCGCACCTTGATTTCCTCATCCATAAAATAAGGATAATTATAATTCATGTGTCATTGACTTATTGTGAGGATTCAGCCAGTTAATTTTTTGTTGTTGATTTTTTTTTTTTTTTTTTTTGCCTTTTGAAATAAGGTCTCCCTATGTAGCTTTGGCTGGTTTCAAACTCAGATCTTGCCTCTGCCTCTTGAGTGCTGAGCTTAAGTGTGTGTGCTACCTTGCCCAGCAAGCTAATGTTTTAAATTTTTTTATTTATTATTTGTTTTGGTCTTTAGAGACAGGGTTTCTCTGTGTAGCTTTGCAGTCTGTCCTGGAACTCGCTCTGTAGACCAGGCTGACCTCGAACTCACAGAGATCCACCTGTCTCTGTTTCCATGTGCTGGGATTAAAGGCATGTGGCACCTCTGTCGGGCTTACATTTTTTTTTTAGCAAATATTTTATTTTGTTTTATGTGTATGTTTTTTTTTTCCCTGCATGTATGTCTGAACCATGTGGATGTCTAGTGCCCTTGGTACCCTTGGAGGTCAGAAGAGGGCCTTGGATATCCTTGAACTGGAGTTCAGACAGTCATGAGCTGCCACATGGGTACACAATTGCTCTTAACTGCGGAGCCATCATTCTAGCCCCTTGAGGTTTGTTTGATTTTTGTTTTGTTTGTTTCTTACTTTTTTTTTTTTTTTTTTTTAAAGATAGGTTCTTTCTGTGTAGGTCTGACTGTCCTGAACTTGCTCTGTAGACCAGGCTGACCTGGAACTCAGAGATCCACCTGCCTCTGCCTCTTGAGTGCTGGGATTAAAGGCTCATGCCACCACTGCCCAGCACGTTAATTTTTTTTTTAAACAGTTCTACAATGCTCAGGTACTGACCATTAGAACAGGTCACAACTGGTGCATCCCAGTTGGATGGTGCTCAGGTTAGGCATGGCACACACTAGGCAAGGTCTGGCATGTTAGTGATCAAATGCAGCCAGTGACAGCAAGAGCAGAGGTGTAGCCAGCTTGAACTGCCCTGTCTCGGCCCACACTGCTCTGCCATCTTTCCTCTCTTTTGCCCATTTCTTACTCACGTGCCATTCCAATGGCTTCTGCTTCCTAGTAGGAGGGGCAAGGCATGGGTTCTTTCCTTCACTCTGTCATTGGATTCAAGGAATTTGTGACCAGGTGTCTTGTCCCTGTGCTGCTCCCAGTCTTTGGAGCACAGAGACTATTTCTGGATTACCTCTTGGTCTTTCAGAGTGCCTATGATGAGCCTTCCCTTTGAAACGTTCAGGAAATTTCAACTGGGGGAGAGGCAGGCAAGAAAGTAATGTCTTTGTGGCCTGAGTATTGGAGCTGTAGGATGGGCAGAGAATGGGGGGAAGTGAAGGAGAAATGCATCCAGGCTGAGGGGGACGAAGAGAGGCTGAAAGACCTGGGTGTGGAGTTTCACACCTGTAATCCCAGAACTCAGGAGATCGCGGCAGGAAGACCAGGAGTTCAGAGCCAGTTTCAGATACAGAATGAATTTGGGGCTAGAGAGATGTTTCCGTAAGTGGAAAGCTGGTGTGCACTCCCCTACCCCAGTGCACACATGCACACAAAATTAGGAAATGTAATTACCCCTGAGCATCCTCCTGGGGATGCATAGTGAATTTGAGTGCAGCCTGGTTACATGAGACCGTGGCTAAGGCATCTGCCACTGAGCCTTCCAATTTGAGTTTGATCTTGTGTTTTCACATAGTAGAAAGGGGGAACTGACTCCTCTAAGTTGTGGCTTACCTATACCTGTGCACACACAGACACACAAACAGATAGAATTGAAACATTTGTTTAAAACAAAAACAAGCAAGTCAGCTGTTTGAGCTCTTTTTGTAGCCATGACAGGGAAAAGAGAAAGGGCCATCTCAGTTCAGTTGCTTCAAAGGGTTTGATTGATCAGTGATTGCTTGGGTGTTGTGACCCAGGAAGGTAGTTTGGGATGACAGGAAAAGGAACTCTCCAGGGGAAGACAGAAGAGAAACCCAGGCTGGGTGGGACTGCATGCTTGTTCCCAGAAGGCCTGAGGCTTTCTCTTCTTCCCTTCCTGGTTGTTTTTCTCCCTCTTGAATCCGAAGCAGTTTGAAGCAATTCGTGGCACTTGATCCCATGACATGGGAGTGTCTGGGTGTGGCTGTTCACGAACCCACTGTCCCTCTAGACCATCGGGATTTTGAGTGGTGCCCAGATAGGACAGCTCTGAAGATCCGTGAGATCTAGGTTTCCCTGGTGGGAGTTGGCATTTGTAAGAATTTTTGAGCTTTGGAATGAAACCTGTTAACCTCTAAATTAGCCCACATCAGACATGTTGGTGTAACTCATGAAATAAAGGTCCCAGGGTCATGGGGAGAAGACTGGCTGTACAGTGGAGTGGTCAGCTTCTGATGATCCTGCCTACACTGATGTGAGAAAGGATAGGGTGAGGACAGCTGAACAATTAGGGGACAGGGGCTGGAGAGTTGGTTCAGTGGTTAAGAGTAGGTATTAGGGGGTGGAGAGATGGCTCAGCAGTTAAGAGCACTGACTGCTCTTCCAGAGGATCCACATGGCAGCTCACCACTGTCTGTAGTCCAGCTCATGGGGATTTGACACCCTCATACAGACAGGAATGCAGGCAAAACACCAGTGTGCATAAGATAAAAATAAGTAAATCACTTAAAAAACCAGATATTAGTTGTTTTTCTATTGCTGGGGAGAAAAGCCACACTTAAAGTGATTTATAAAAAAGCGTTTATGTTTTCTGAGTGTTAGAGTTATAATGGTACAGCAAAGTCAAACAGCAGCAGAATCAGTTTACTGCTCACATCTCAGTCTTCTGACCTACAAGTAGGAAGCGAGAGAACTAACTCAGAATGATGTTGAACCCTCAGAGCCTGCCCCTTGTGACGTATTTCCTCCAGCAGGGCCACACCTAATCCTTCTGAACAACCAACTGGAAGCCAGCTATTCAAACATGAGCCTATGGGGACAGTTCTCTATTCAAACCAGGTCCCAGGTTTGATCTCCAGCACCCACATGGCCACTCACAGCCATCTATGACATATAGGGAATCTGATGTCCTCTTCCCACTTTGGCGGGCACCAGTCATGTTAGTGTGAACATACATAGATGCAGGCACAGCACCCGTGCGTGTAAGGTAATAGAAAAGAATTAGAGGATTGGAAGGCAGGTCTTATCTGCCGGCTAACCGGGAATGAGCCATGTAGCCACATGTCCCAGTTTTCTGGCTGGCAAATGGTTGCCTCCAACAGAGAGTCAGATGACAAGATGTTTGTGGAAGGGTTTGCAGATGGGCGAGAGTGGTGATGGTCTTGTTGATATTGTGGACTTGCCACCATGTCTCCGAGGAACCAGGAAGCTGAAAGTGAAGCGTGCCGCAGTCAAGGCTGGCTCTTTGATCATTAGTGGTAGTTGTTTTTTGATTGTGCTCTTGAAGGTCCCACTGTCTTGGCAGCAAAGAAGACATTTGAGGGGCTCAGGGACCTGAGCCCACCGGCGGAGGCTGGCTTGCAAGACAGAGGGATGAGAATTCAGGGTGGGCGTAGAGAAGAAACTAGAAACTCTTTACAGGGAGATCAGGCAAGCAGGCACATGAAGCCTGGTGTGGGAAGCATTTTGGGGGGGAAAGGGATGTGTAAGGGGGGCAGGGCTAGCGTTAAGGGACGAGAGCTTGCTGCGTCCACCACAAAGGGCACAGTTATTTTTAGGAATTAGGTGACAAGGCATGTTTCTGTTGAAATCTTTACTGAGTCCCCACTGCTTGTCCAGCCAGTTCGTTAATAAAAGAATTTAGGAAGGGACTTGGAAGGGTGCTCAAGGACATCCTTATTAGAGCTGGAAAGAAAAACAACAGATCAGGAAAACTGAATTTCAGTAGTTGCTAGGAGGAAGGGATGGAGATGAGGAAGAGAGAAGTCATGCTTTTAAGAAAACAGGTTCAGTAACGGGTCAGCAAATTGCCTCATGGCAGACAAGCAGCCGCATGGCAGGAGGGGAGGGAGGCTTTAGAGAAAAAAGGGTGAGAAAGCTCAGAGAATCTGGAAGAACATGCCCAGGCTTTGGCCAGTATTTGAGAGAAAAGGAGAGGAAACAAGGGGGAAAGTTGTCCTTTTCTGAGTAATGCAAAAAGGTGGAAGGTCACAGGGCTACCTGATGGAAGCTCTGTGGGTGACTGCACAGGGGCTAAGTACCCTCCACTAAGGGAATTCCTCCCACCTCCTAATCATGACTTAGGGTGAATTAGCATTCCTGAGGCATTGGTTTCTTGGCCAGGTGATTGACAAGCCCACTATAGCATTTAGTGATCTAATCTTTGGAGCAGATTAAAATGTCATCTGTTTGCCCAGGGCCAGAGGTAGAATCCATCTTTTATCTGGAAGAATGCTTTCCTTTAATGGGCTTCCACAAAGCCCTGATAGCCATCTTCAGTGACCTCCAAGCCTACAACAACACTAGATTTGCCCCCTGGATATCCCAGATGAGAACCAGCTTGGGAAGGTCATTAACTTCTATTTCTTTCATGTTGCATTTCAGTTGTTTTGAGATTCTAGGAGTTGGGGGAAGTGTCTAGGCTAGAGACAATATAACCTGGGCAGTTTTGTCTAAGTTATATTTATATTTGAAGCCAAGGGCATGGTGATGTTCAAGAACTCCCTGGAATAACTGAGTAAACGAAAATGAGCAGTCGAGGAGCTAGTCACAGGAACCAGGGTTGTCTTGCTTCGGTAGACTTGAGGGGTCACCGGCGGCATTGCTGCAATGGCCAGTGACCGGAAAGAACAGCTGGAGCAGATGTGTGCAGAGCCTCATGAGAGCCACTGTGTGAAAGGACGGGAGAGCTCACCCGTGTTGGTCCTTTTTCACCTGAGGAGAGTGGACTGTGGATGGCCTCAGTCCCTGTACCTCATCCCGCAGCTTCTGTGTATGACTTGGTTATTGGGACAGTGTCTGGGTTACTGTTGCTGTAGGTCAGCAGCTGTGGAATGTTCTCAGTACAGAATTACCATAATTTATTCAATCTTTTCCTCGTTAGTGCACAGTGAATTCTTTTCCTGTTTTTATTGACTTGAGGTAGAGTTGGGGCAAAGAAACTGTCTACTTTGAATGCTCCAGAATATATTTAAGTTCTCTCAATCAAGAAATGGGATTTTAGCTACTTTCAATAGAATTTTAATTATACGTTTATTATTTTTTTTTCTGTTCAAGAGCCATTTCAACTTTTATCCATTCCTTCTTTAGTTTATTTTGTTCTCTTGTCATTGAGAAGCCCATCATGCTCAACACTGCCCTTTGGGTATAATGCTAGCAGATGGATTTCCGTACTTTCTTAATTAGGGTTTCTATTGCTGTGAAGACACCGCAACCACAACTCTTTTTTTGTTATTGTTGTTTGCTTTTATCCTCCCAGCTCTTATAAAGGAAAACATTTACTTGGGGCTGACTTACAGTTCATAGGCTTAGTTCGTTATCATCATGGTGACAGCGCTTGGGAAGATGTGGTGCTTAGACAGGTAGCTGAGAATTCTACATCTGGACAGCAGACAGCAGGAAGAGAGAGAGACACTGGGCCTGACTTGAACATCTGAAATCTAAAAGTTCACCCCTAGTGACACACTTCCTCCATCAAGGCCACACCTCCTAATAATGCCACTCCCTATGGGTATTGTTTTCATTTAAACCACCACACATACAAAGTGCCCACCTTTCATTGTCCTTTGGTCTCTGTAAATCTGCTATGATCTGGGAATTATTTAAAAAAAAACAGTCCTGAATTTCCAAGCTGGTCATGTGGGATAATCCTTCTGTATGCTATGAATATGTATTGCTCTCATTGGTTAATAATAAATCTGATTTTGCCTTTAGTAAGTTTGACTAAAAGTCTAAGTTTGACTTTAGAAAGCCAAACTGAAAATAAAGGGAGGAAGAAGGGTGGAGTCAGGGAGGGAGAGAGAGAGAGACGTGTGATCCAGTTGCCAGAGAAACAAAATGCTAGGGGACAGGTAAAGCCACAAGCCATGTGACAAAATATAGATGAATAGAAATGGATTAGTTTAAATTGTAAGAGCTATTTAGTAATATGCCTGAGCTATAGGTCAAGTATTTTGTGATTAACATAAGCTTTTGTGTGTTTATTTGAGACCAGGTGATCAGGACAGAAAAGCTCCTCCGTTTACAGTGTCGTGTCATGGAGAGACTACTGCTTCATATTTGGGTCCTGGTTTTAGTGGGCTGTGATTGGGTCCTGGGTTTAGTGGACTGTAACTGGGTCCTGGCTTTAGTGGGCTGTATGATTGACTGGTCCTGGTTTTAGTGGGCTGTGATTAGTGAGCAAGTAAACATCTCAGACTGCATTAAATCCTCTATGGTTGACTACATTATATTAAAGTGTACCTACAAATTCAACTTGACTTTTTCTTATCACTAAGAGGTATATTGGAAATTCTCACTGTACAACTGATTGTGGTGGCATGGGCCAGTAATCCCAGTATTTGAAAGATTGAGGCAGGAGGTTGATGAATTCAAGACCGACCTGGACCATATATTTAAGGTCAGCCTAGATTACATAGTGAGTCCTTATCTTCAAAACAAAACAAAACAAAACAAAAAACAGACCAAAATAATTTTCACTGTAATTTATCATGTTTGGAGTTGACAGGTGTTTCAGGCCTGCTTCATGGATTGTACTGTGTGGTCTTTGATGTTCGGGGTTATATTATTTATATTTTAGGAGAAGAAATAACAAAGAGGTAGGGGTAATCTCTTTCCTTACAGCCCTAAAATTAATAAAAACACATTTTTCTTTCTTTCTGAGGCAGGGTTTCTCTGTGTAACTTTGGAACCTGTCCTGGAACTTGCACTGTAGACCAGGCTGGCCTCGAACTTCACAGAGATCCGCCTGCCTCTGCCTCCTGAGTGCTGGCATTAAAGGTGTGCGCCCCCACCACCTGACAATAAAACACATTTTACAAAACGGCAAGACTCGGGCATTTAGAGGCAATGCCCTGGCAGACTTCTAGCTATACTCTTGTGCTTTCTGTCCAGTGTAGCTGTGTCTTGATTCTCAACCTGCCGGTACTACGAGTGCCCTCTCCTGCCAGTGGCCCAGTGGACCCTGTCCTCAACACAGCCAGGCCTTTAGGAAGCGTGGATAAAATGAGACTCACCTGTAAACTTTAGGGAAGGGACCTGGAAGTCTTAGTCCGTGTTCTGATGCTAGTAGAACATCTGGAGGTGGATAACAAATACAGAGAATTGATAAACCAATGACAAAGGAAGCCCAGTGTTCTGGCAGTGTGTGCTGCATCATAGAACGACAGAGTAGGAAGGAGAAGTAAGAAAGGATGAGGCTGCTGGTGCTACAGTAGCCGGTGTCCACATCCCACCCAGCTCACCTCTTAAAGGTTTTGTCACTTTTCAGCTCAGTGCCATTCCACAGAGGGTCAGGCTTCCACCAGGTGGGCCTTTAGCGGACAAACTGTGCAGAACCATAGCAGAACCGACCATACCATCACGGGGGCAGGACCTCTTGCCCTACCCCCCTTGCACCCCTTGCAGTTGGGCCCTCTTCCTATGTGTCCAGGGATGTACGGCCGGTTCAACTTGACTGACCACATTTCCTTCCTCACGTGAGGCAACAAGATTGAACTTTCCGTGTCCTCCAAGGGAAATGACAATGTAGTAATACACAAAAGTGTAGAGGGCCAAATGGCAGGAGAAGATTCTGTGCTGTGGTCACTCTGCTTTTTTCTGTCTCAGTGGACTGGACTAGAGTGTCCTGGTTTACTTGCCCTTAAACTGATCTTAGAAATTTTCTAAGGCCAGTGTTTTCAGACAAGACATACAACTACAAAGACAGCTGGAAAAGTCCTTGGTTTGTGGTCTAGGATTATGAAAAAGTCCTTAAGATACCTTGAGCATGTGTGCATGCTTGTGTGCAGGTATGTTTGGTGTGTGTGACATATGCTTGTGTATGCATCTGTGCTGTGCACACATGGGGATTTAAATGTTGGTGTCAGGTATTGTCCCCTGTACCTTATGTTTGAGATGGGGTCTCACGCTGCCTCTGGAACTTGAGCACTCAGCAAGCCCGTTATCTACACTTCCAGGTGCATGTGCCACCACACCTGGCACCTTATGTGCGTTCTAAGGATTTGAACTTAGGCCCTCATGTTTGCATAGCAAAGTACTTTATCTGTTGAAACGTATCAACCATCAGCATATTTTTAATATTAATATTCCCTTCTCCTTTTTGCTTAGTTTTTCTGTCTTTGTCTTGCTCTGAATTTCAAATCATTTATGTTTAAAAATTTGTTTTTCTTATAATCAGCACATGTCTGGTCTTGGAGAGAAAGGGGGTGGCAGGAGGCCATGGCAGCTTGGAGGCTTCTATCTTTGATAGAGGAATTCACATTCTTGCTGTTGTGGCTGTCTGTCATTTTATTCTGTGTTATTTTGTTGCTTTATTACACTTGGAGGTTGTTTTCTTTTCTTCTTGTTTCTTGCTACTTTGGTTGATTTCTCCTTCTCCATCCCTGCTGTTAGGATTCTGGCTTATTCGTTTATCACGGAGGGCCTACCTCTCTCCCTCTATTCTGACATCAGAGGCTGAGTTTTACAACTTTCCTAAATGGTGGTCCAGGTACCAGCCTCCCAACATTATGTTGCTTCAAGCATCTTCTAGGGCTGTGGTTTTCAAGCTTGTGCGTGTGTAAGACTTATAAAACACAGTTCTAGACGCTAGGTCTGACCGGGGCATGTACTGTGTCTCTGTGTATGCATATATATCTGAGTGTTTTAATTCTGGCAGGTGCCTAGGATGTGCTGATGTGTCTAGCCCCAGGGTCATGCTTGGGTACTGATGTCTCTGTGCTTTCTTTACCTGCATTGACCAGGTGAGCCTACTCTTAATATTCTCTGACAGGTACTGCTGAGCTTGTGGAGTGACTGGGAACATAGTTCTTGGGGTTTCTGTGTGCCAGGTTATAGTGAGTGTTTTGTTCCTAAAGCAAGACAGGGCAGATGGTTGACAGATGACAGAAGGTTTGGGAACACCACCCACTTCTCTCCTTGGTGCCTGGCATTGGCTGAGTTGGCACTGCACAGGTTAGGGAATGGGAACCTCGCTGTATATCGTAGCAGCCAGAAGCCAGCAGGGCATTCAGCAGGGCAGTTCTGTCCCTTGGGTGGGGAACATGCTGGCAGGCCTTTGCTTCCTTGTTGATGCTTGAGATTCTTCAGCCTCCTCGCAGAGGTCAGGCCTGTTAACACGCTGGGATCTATACTCTTGTCGTGGTAACAGCCCCGTATGCCCTGGCTGAACTAAGGCTGATGTTTGCTGGGGCTACTCGCATCCATGAGAGATGAGGTTTGTGGCAGGCCGCCCCAGTTTCTCTGTCGCCAGTCAGATCACTGGAACAAATGGTACCTTGTGTCTGACTCGGTTAATGTGCCAGTTGTTGGGAGATCACCATCACTTTCTCACTTTGCTTTTCTCAGGTTAACCTTCATGTCTCCCAACTTGACCTCCAGTCTGGGAGAGTGGGATTGAGAGCCTGGAGTATACAACTGGCATCTTGGGATGAAATGCTTTGGACAAGACGGCAAGAGATACAGTTGTAGGCCTTGTCCTGTTGTCCCCAGCCAGCCGTGAGAAGTCAGGCAGGTCTCTCGTGCTCCCTGGGCCTTTAAGCCATTGACTGAAATAATGCCAGTGGTTCAGAATCCTGGAGCAATCCAAATGCCACCGAGGACTGGCTTTTTATTTCTAAGAAGGTTCTTTCAGATTTGCCTGCTCAGGCTCAACCCCGTGGTGAGGCCCTAGTGATTGCTATGGCTACTGTCCTGCCAGCTTTGCCCAGAATGAAGCCCAGGAGACAGTCTTGGATGGCAGTGTCTGCTACACAGCCCGGAGAATGATTGATGTCAGCTCTGCTATTTTTAATTCCTCCTGTGTGGGTGGGGAGCTGAATGCCTGCCTCCACCTTCTGTGGGCTTTTTGTGTAGTGCCTGAGAAAATGCAGTCAGGGTTGGTGAATGCTGCCGCAGGCTCTCTGGCTTGTATCAGTCACTTAATGGCACCCATGACCCACATAGGTGAGGTTAGTGCCCTATGATCCCAGGGTGTGGGACTCTATAGTCGTGGAAGAGCTAGGGTGTTCCTATATCTTCTCACATCGTGTTTGGGATGGAACAGAGAAGGGATTCTTCTAGAAGGGTACTGGGTTGCCCCTCAGATTTCCAGTGTAACTCCTAGTACAGTCTGACAGAGGATTTTTTTTTTAATTTTATTTTTAATTAAAAATTTCCACCTCCTCCCCTCCTTCCATTTCTCTCCTCCTTCTCCCCACCCCCTTCCCCTCCCCCCTCCAGTCCAAAGAGCAGTCAGGGTTCCCTGCCCTGTGGGAAGTCCAAGGTCCTCCCCCCTCCATCCAGGTCTAGGCTCCCACAAAGCCAGTACATGCAGTAGGATCAAAACCCAGTGCCATTGTCCTTGGCTTCTCAGCCCTCCTTTGTCCAACACGTTCAGAGAGTCCGGTTTGATCACATGCTCCATCAGTCCCAGTCCAGCTGGCTTTGGTGAGCTCCCATTAGATCAGCCCGCTGTCTCAGTGTGTGGGTGCACCCCTCGCAGTCCTGACTTCCTTGCTCATGTTCTCCCTCCTTCTGCTCCTCATTTGGTCCTTGGGAGCTCAGTCCAGTGCTCCAGTGTGGGTCTCTGTCTCTAGCTTCATCCATCGCCAGATCTTATACCCGATTGATCTGTATGTTCTCCAGGGACTTCCTTTCCATTTCTGACAGCATGGCTGGCCGCCGAACTACAGAAAAGTCGAACACGCTGTCTTCTGGGTGTGAAGGCACTAAAGCTCCTGAGCGGATAAATGGACAATGAGTATGTGGTATTGGATCAGGGCCCCTGCAGCCTGTAGGCCTTGATTTCAGCCTCTGTCCCTCGCTGTTGCAAGCAAGTATGGAGGTGCCTTTCAGAGGAGAAAGAGCCTCTGAGAGGTTAAACATGGATTAGCAGAGGGCCCAGCCTTCTTGTTCCATTTCTAAAAATATTTAAGTCACAGATCCTCTTTGCATCCCTTCTGTTTCCCCAAGGAAGCAACTTTGAGCTATAGAACCTTCCTGAAGGTGGCTAAAAAACCTTCATGAAGCACCAGTTGACTGGATAGGTGGGTTCCAGGAACCCCAGAGAGTCTGGATCTGCTTGCATCCACTAGAGAGAAGTGGGTCTCCTCATGTCCTGTGTAGCCCTAGGACTACCTCCCTTCCTCTCAGGCTCTCCCTGCCACCCATGGTAGAAGACAGGATTGCCTGTGTGTTCAGTCCCCTGTCGTGGGAAGTCTAGTGGGCCCTCTTCCAGTGCAGGGGGCAGAATCAGATTATCAGCAATCCCTCCCATCCTCCCTTCCATCTCTACTGGGCTCTGGGAGGGCTGTAGAAGCCATACCGCTTGATAGTCTTGGCATAAAGGAAGGTGTTTGGTATCCTTTCCTTAAGAGGGCCCTTAAAATCCTGTAAGTCTGTGTGCCACCAGGCTTCTACCTGTGCCACAGATGGTGAGAAAACAAAGAAACAAAACAAAAAGCCAGGGACAGGTGCAAGGGCACAACACTGAGGACAAATGGTGTTTCAGCTTTTAGCTAAAAAGTTTTTGTTTTTCAGAGAATTGTTGAATACGGTACTGCAATTGTGCTGGAATAGTCCATTTTTGAGTTAGGTGTCAGGGTCCCCTTCATAGGTAGCACTTACTGCCGCTTTATAAAACATGCGGTTTACAGAATGAGAAAAGTCAACTATCTTGATCTGAAGGGCTTAAAATGAAACCCGCTATCTCTGGACACACCCCCCTCCTTTGTCTACTTCTCTGTGTAGGTAACTTTTTCCTAACGAATGTCTTTATTTAAATGATGGGCTTATAGTTCTGTTCGTTAATTTATCTTGCTGATGTGCTGCTTGGATAGATAAGGAATCAATACATATATCAGTGTTAATTGCATTATTATGACTATAGAATGTATTGCTCGCTGCTGTCCTAGCAACTTGTGTGGTTTCACGTATGGGGCTACCAAGCTTCCTGTTCCTGCAGTGAGTCACCCCTCCCCTTGGGCTTGAGTTTTTGCACACCAGTTGTTCTGAGCAGGACAAGTTGACCCCACATCTGTCACTCAGCTATCATCTTGGGTCTTCTTTTTTAAGTTTTCTGTGTTATATTCCCCTTGCACTGTGGGATTTTTTTTTATTTCTTTATTTATCTTCTCATTTTGTCAGAATTTAGAAATTGCTAGTAAAAGCAAGTGGGAGGTGGGTGCTCTTCATTTTTGAGTCCTTTGGAAACATCTGCGGCATCCTGTTGGTAGTGGGCAAGTTAGCTAGCTGTAGGAATAAACAGAAAGCTGGAAAAAGTTTATTATCCATTGTGAGGTTGAAGAGGAGCTAATGTACTCAATCAGAGGCTGCTCCCCCTTTTGTTCTTAAGCTTTTTTAGGTCTTATGTGGATCTATAACGTTGGGCACCACTTTGCAATCAGAAGCTGCTCGTTTGTTTCTCAGCTGCCCAGACCTGAATAGTCACACAGAAACTATATTAATTACAACACTGTTTGGTTAAGAGCTTAGGTGTATTCCTAGCTTAAATGAACCCATTTCTATTAATCTATGTATCACCACAAGGCTGCGGCCTACCGGTTAGGTTCTGGCATCTGTCGTCTTTGGCAGCTACATGGCGTCTCTTTGACTCTGCCTATTCTCTTTATATCTCTTCCAACCTGGCCATATTCTGCCTTGCCAAAGGCCAAAGCAGCTTTATTCATTAACCAATAAAAGCAACACATATACAGAAGGACACCCCACACCAAGCTATTGCCTTATAGTTCTGAGTAGTAGTTGAGGAGCTCAGTATTATTCCATTTTCCCCTGAAGAACCTCGGCTCCTTTCTTTTTCTGAAAGTTTATAGTACTTTTTCTCTGCCTCTGAGTTCTTATGTCAGGTTGATAAGCTTTGCTGATGGTTTCTTTTTAGACATTGGATTGCCACCAGGTGGTCCTTTTGACTTAAAGTAGCTCTTCGGGTGCTAGTCAGTGTTCTTAGATCATCATCATCATAGATGTTATTTTTATTTGTGTGTGTGCCGGTGTGTGTGTGGTGTATAAACGTGTTTGCCTGTGTGTGCGCACACAGAAGCCAGAAGAGAACTCTAGAGTGTTCTATTCCATCACTGACTGAATTTGGAGCTAGACTGGTAGCCACTGGTTTCCAGGGATCCCCTTTTCTCCACCCTGCCTCCCAGCACTGGGCTTACAGGCATACACGTACCACGGCCAGCTTTCTACGTGGAGGTTGGGGATTTGAACTTGTGTGTCCGTGCTTGTACAGCCGGCGTCCTTATCCACTGAGCCATCCCCAGCCCTCACAGAGTTCTTGTGCTATAACTGATCCTTTTCTTGCTTCAGCTTTTCCTGCCCTCCCCCTTGGGATCATTTTAGATCACTGTTTTTCAACATTTCCAATGTTGCGACTCTTTAATATAGTTCCTTTGTTGTGATGACCCCCAACCACAAAATTATTTTTGTTGCTTTTATGAATATGATGCAAGTTGGGGCCTTGGTGGGTGAGCTTAAATGTGGAGTTGCGATAAAGGGAATGGGGGAGGAACAAGAGAACGGGAGAGAGACAGACAGAAAGGGGAAGAGAAGGACAGAACACTGCCTCCTCAAAGAAATGGCAGAAAGGAAGAGAGCAGGAGTAGACAGGACTTGTCTCTGAAAGGGACCTTTTGTACCTGTAAACAGATTAGGACCCTGGGTTCTGCCTGGGTGCATCCTCCCGGATGACAGGCCAGACCAGCATAGTGCCTGAATCCTAACAGTTGCTATTCTGTAACTCTACTTTTGCTGTTGTTATGAGTCGTAATGTAAATATCTGACACGCGGGATGTCTAATATGTGACCCCATAAAAAAGTTGTTGAACCCAGAGGGTCATGGCCCCCAAATTGAGAAACATTGTTTAGATCCTGATATTCACACACACACACACACACACACACACACACACACACACACACACACATATGTGTGTGTATATATATATATTTATTTCTTTATTAGAGATTTCTGTCTTCCCCACCGCTGCCTCCCCTTTCACTCCCCTTCCCCCAATCAAGTACCCCTCCCTCGTCAGCCCAAAGAGCAATCAGGGTTCCCTGCTCCGTGGGAAGTCCAAGGACCACCCACCTCCATCCAGGTCTAGTAAGGTGAGCATCCAAGCTGCCTAGGCTCCCACAAAGCCAATACGTGTTCCCACATCTTTTTATACTTGTTTGTCATTGTTAATGTTTTTCATGTGTGTGTGAGAGTACATGCACATGTATGTGGAGGCCAGAAGTCAGCCTCAGGTGTTGCTCAGGATCTCTGAGTGAAATCTAGTGTTCTCTATCTAGGCTCAACTGGCTGGCTGGCTGACTAGCGATCCCCGGGGAGCCACTTGCCTCCACCTCCCCAACATTCTAAGCATATGCCACTGTGCCTAGCCAGTTAAAGTGCTTTTGCAGAAAGCACTTTATTGGCTAAAACCTCTCCCTGGCTCCTGTTGTTTGCTTGCTTGCTTATTTTCAGGATAAGATCGCACCTCAGACTCACTATATACCTAGGCCCTTGGCCTCCAGAACCCCCTGCCTCTGCTGCTGAGAGCTGGGATTACAAGCGTGGCTCACTACAGCCAGCTTTCTGTTTGTTGCTCTTTATCTCTGAATTTCCCCAGACTTGCTTTTCTAACCTTTCTCTTAAATGTCGTGCTTTGTTTTTCATTCTCTTTGTACACGCACGTATTTGCTACTGATCTCTTGAAATTTGAGACTTTAATCTCTTCTGTTTTCAGTTTCTGAACACAGCTTATTGCTTTCTTACTGTTCTGTGTGTACAGAGTTTTCTTTTGGTTTTGTGTTATGGGTAGCTGCCTCTCTGTGTCTCTGAGCATACTAATTGTACTCTCTCCCTTTACTTCTCCGTGGCTCACTCCCCTCTGAGCCGTCTCTTGTTTTGGTCTCTCCTGCTCTTATTGGAGATCTTGTTCAGATGTCCTGTGATCTTTTGCTGTCTACTTACGTAAGCAGTGCTCAGTCCTTGGGCTCTGTTAGACCACCTCTTTGCCCTTGTGTGAAATCATCTTTGGTAGCGCTGGTCTGTCTTCTCACCTCATCGACCCTTGCCTCAGGCGTGGAGCCCAGCTAGAACTCTTACTCCTTCAGAGCCTTTGGTAAAAGGAAGCATCCAGGTGAAGAGGGTCCCTCAGGGAGCCCTGAACCTGTGCTGACGCCACGCCCTTTGCATCATAGCACTTGTCAGGGAAGCAAGAGGCTCTGGGCTGGGTCCCTTGCTGTGTCATGGTGGCATGCCACTTCCCCTCCTTGGTTGTCAGTTTCTCCATCCGTAACTGGAAAGAAGAGGTGTGGTGGGTAGGAGTAAACTGAGTCACCTCTTAGGGCCCTAATGGCTTACCAGCTGGACCTCATGCTCTGTTACCTACATGCGTAAATCAGGTCCTTAGCATTCCCCTCCCCCAAAGTTTGCATTGCTGACTGGGTGTGTTGCCTAGCCCCAGAGAACCTACCCCAGCTCTTATTATGGTGACTCACTGTGGCTATGGTGACTCACTGTGGCTATGGTGACTGTGTTGACCTATAATACAAGTGAGCAAGCCTTATCTGGGCTCCTTCTTCCAGACAGGAGGGAACAGTAAGCACCTGGTGGTTTTGTTGTTGTAGTGATTTGTTGTAGTCTTAGGGGGTTGATGCTTCTCCTGTCAAAGACGCTGGTCAGGCTGTATGGGCTGGTCGTAGACCTCAGACTGGAAGGGGTCTAGGGGAAGGGAGAGGTGGCTACTGGATAGATTATGCTATTCCTGCTCTTGCAGATCACCACAGACTTCAGCGTGCATTTGTGGTACTATACCCGACATGAAATTGACTGTTTTTACTAAGGTTAGCTGTGTAGTTCAGTAGCATGGAATATTCACTTTGTGTGAAACCACTACCCAAATTCCTCATCGTCCAAGATAACTCCCCATTTAACGGAGCATCCCATTTCCCTCTTGCCCCAGCACCTGTGGACAGCAATATCCTTCTGTCTTTTGAGTGGAATCAGGCAATATTTATCTTTCTGTGGCTGACTTATTTCACTTAACGTGCTGGGTTTAAGTTTATCCGTGTTGTAGCATGCGCCAGGATGTCCTTTCAGAGTGAGTGGCACATTTTCTTTATCTGCTCATCTGTGACACTTGAGTGGTCCCCACCTTTGTACCTAGACTTGTGGGTAACGCTGCTAGATGAGAGTGCGTCCTAAATAACTGTTCAGGGTCTTGCTTTTGTCTGCTGGATCCTATGGTAGTTCTCTGTTTAAATTTTTGGGTTTTTCTTTTCTTTTCTTTTCTTTTTAGGAGCTAATAGGTTTTCTATAACATGTTAATAGGTTTCTCCACCGATGAAGTAAGCCAGATCAGACAGAATTGAAAAAAATAGAAGAACAAGTTTATTTGAGCAAAGCCACTCCTGGGTGAGCCCTCCAGTCCCAGAGATTGGGTTGGAGAGGTCATGTGCTCGAACCAAAATGGGGAGGTTATATAGCCTGTAGGCAAGGTGGTGATGATGTGTCTGCCACAAGCTGGGTTTGTGGCCAAGTATGATCAAAAGCTGACCACTTTAGGTGGGATCTTGGGCTGCTGGCAGCCTCAGGCGAGGAGCTGCATGGCTGCCAAGAATGCGGAACTGGGCTTTTTGGCTGTTTGGACAGAGAGGAATGGGGCTTTCTGGATGAGGCAGGAGTGAACGGGAGGCTTAGTCTAGTATTATAGCTGTCATGGAGGGACACTCAAGGTGTATACAGGGTTGTGCCTTAACTGGGAGTGATCTGTTTGCTTGTTGTCTCTGGCCCTGGTGGCTGTCCATGTTCTTTGTGGCCCATTCCTCTACAGGTGGAACAGTTGTCTGCTTGGTGTTGTCTTCCTGTTTTTACTCTGTCGTAGAAGGGAAAGAGTGTCTAATTTCAAGTGCCTGCAGTTGGATTGATCTCACCCAGGTAAGCCATCAGAGTGCTGCATTCATCCGGCTGGTAATCTCAGTCATATTGGACCAGCTCTTACCATAGGCAGTTCTGAGACATTGGGGCTGGGTACTGTATCTGGGACATTTTGGAGGATGATGATGGTCTTGTCTCAGGCTTTGGAATGCTGTTTTCTGTACTCCTTTGATTGACCAGTGGTGTCCTAAGGCCCTGTGACCCTGAAGGCTGGTCCCATCACTGTATGGGTCAGCTGATAAATAGGTGCATATAGAAGTTTGGTGAGCTTAAGAGTTTTGATCCTTTATTCCTTGCCTGTCTGTCATAGCCTATCTTCTGTGGTCACCTGGAGACACCAGTACTAAGGGAGTTGATCTCAGTCTGCTCAGTTTAGCTCCTGCTGAATGTGGGGTCAAGCAGAGATTCCCATGGTCCTGTCCCTCCTAAGTTGTTAGAAGGATTGCATGGCACAGAGGCAGTAACTGGGCACTGCAGGGTTTGGTGTGCAGAAGCATCTCAAGCTCAAGGGGCTTTCCCCGGGCTAGAGAGACCTTGGGGGGCTCAAATATTGTCATCGGTCCATGATGACCAGCTAGTCCCTTTGGTTAGGGATTTTCTCTTAGACAAGCCTTTCCGCCAATGCAAATAATCCCAGTCAGACCGAATAAGACCAAATTAAAAGATGCCCATGTTTAATGGAGTGCTCCCGGGTAGCTGGGAAAACAAGGAGAGGGGAAGAGAGAGAGAGAAGGGGAGACCACATGAAACCCGGAGACCACGTGTTCATTCTCTGGGGGGCGTGGTCTTGACCTTCCCTGGGGAGGGGTCACCATTTGGCAGGCTTTCTCAGAAGTGGAGTTTGGACTGAGGCAACTACCAGGGGAGGGAGCTTATGCCAGGAGCTGGGGTGTTTGCCCCCAGGCAAACAATCTAGACTTTTTGAATAAAGGGGTGTTAGGGAGCTGAGGTGATGCTTCCCACCAAACACCTTTGACCATGCTCCCTAGAGAGTCCTGGTAAGACACCGTTTCAGACCCGGGGAGTAACTGATCATGGGAGGTGGTGGCACAGAAGCAAAGACCTGTACACTGTACTCACAAACACAACTCCATTTTGGTGTGGGAGAATATGTATGACTCCCCCACCATGTATGTGTGTGTGTGTATACACATGTATGTTCAAGTGCCCAGAGTCCCTAAGGGTATGTGTTTGGGTAAGGCAGGTGTTGGATCTACCCACTGGAGCGGGAGTTATGGATAGTTGTGATGCTGGAATCTGAATTCTGTCCCAGTGTTCTTCACTACTTGAGCCATCCTTCCAGCCCTGTGTATCTGTTTCTTAAGTTTTACCTTGGGCTGCTTGATCTGGGTCCCTGGTCCGCTTCCCAGACAAGTGCCTTCAAGTGTCACGTGCTCCCACTTTCCATAAGATGATCCAGCACCCAAGTTCTGTGTTTGGCATAGGAACCCAGGGTTAACATGTAGTTTTATAGTGAGTGAGTGGAGAGAGAGATATATCATACATTTAAAGTTGATAGCACTTAAAAATTAGACAGGAAATAGTTTACAATGTCTGTAGTTTTCTTAAAGAAACAAACGGAGTGGATAGGGTCTAGATCAATAGTTCTCAACCTTTCTAATGCTGTGGCCCTTTTATACAGATTCCTCATGTATGGTGACCTCAACCATAAAGTCGTTTTCTTTGTTACGTCATAGCTGTAATTTTGTTGCTATTACGAATCGTAATATTAATATCTGATATGCAGGATGTATTTTCATTGTTACAAATTGATCCAAAAGGGTCGTGACCCATAGGCTAAGAATCCCTGGTCCAGATGAATTAAGATTGACCTTGAAGCAGTGCTTTGATAGTTGAAGGTTTACAGCCCTATTCAGCTTATATAAACTCTCCCTGTCAATCATTGATCATCAGTGCCTCCATCTTATGAGTCATTCCTTGGATTTGGGTTGTTTACATGGTGTACTAGGCCACCTGCTCTGCTGACTCTGAGTGCGTGATGGTAGGGATTAGTCATATGGGGCTTCCCTCTTCCCCTCACAGCCAACAGCCTTGACCTGAAAACTGGGTTCAGTAGAGGGAAGGAAGTTCTGAGACATTAAAGATCTGGGAACCTCTGACTCCAGTTCAAAACCTGTTCCTTGTGCTGTCTCTCCTGTCTGTTGGGAGAAAGCTCTTAAAGCAGGTTATCAATGACAAAGCCACCTGGAGCCATATCCTGGCTCCCTAGTGATGTGCTCTAGTGACAAAACCCAGGGCAGTGGGAGCTAGATAAGTATCCACCTCTGTCTAGTAACCTAGGACAGGTGAGCTCCAGGACTTATGTGTGCACGCACACACACATGCATGAATAAATAATAAAAATTAAATATGTAAATAAAATTTTAAAAAGAAAGGGAAAAAAGCGTTTGAGGTCAGTCTGGGCTATATAACAAGATCGTGTGCGTGTGCGTGTGCGTGTGCGTGTGTGTGTGTGTGTGTGTGTGTGTGTGTGTGAAAGAGAGAGAGAGAGAGAATATGAAAGAAAGAAAATATTTTACCTGTTTTCTTTTGGTATGTGTGTGTGTTTTTTTCAAGACTGGGTTTGTCTCTGTAGCTCTGGCTGTCCTGGAACTCACTCTGTAGACCAGGGTGGCCTCTAACTCTGAGATCCCCTGCCTCTGCTTCCTGTGTGCTGGGATTTAGGACATGTCCCACTATACCGCCTGAATGTTTACTTATTTTCAAACATTTGTATATCATTTGTATATGTGAATCAAATACATGTGTGTATATATTTTCATCTATGTATGCAGATGCTTTGTAAATATATGTACACGTGTATTGTGTATGTCTTAGGTTGCATGTTAGAATGCTTGGTGGTTACTGTTAGGGGAGGGGATAGTGGCCTTCTATTTGTTCTGATTTTTCTCCTTCAACCTGCTTGTATTCTTTTTTTTGTTGTTATTTATTTATTGAGACAGGGTTTCTCTGTAGCTTTGGAGTCTGTCCTGGAACTGGTTCTTGTAGAGTGGGCTGGCCTCGAACCCACAGAGATCCGCCTGCCTCTGCCTCCCGGGTGCTGGGATTAAAGGTGTGCGCCACCACCACCAGTGTATTGAAATAAAATTTATGCAATTTTGGTTTTTTTTTTTTTGAAACCGTTTCTTCCTCTTTCGCCTAGGCTGGCCGTAAACTCATGATCATCCTCCTGCAGCATCCCCACTTCTCCCAGTGGTAGGATTACAAGCAGGCACCAGCACACCCAGTTTATACAGTGCTACTGTCACAGAAGCAAACACTCTGCCAGCTGAGCTGCAGTCCCAGCCCGGCTCATTGCTGTTTTGATGTCAGTAATACTCAGTTCTCTTGGTGTGTGACTGGGGTTTATCCATTCATCTGCTGAACCACATTTTGGTTCCTGTGAGGGCGGGTAGTCGGGGGTAACACTGCTGCTGCATTTAGCTCTGAGACACAACCTCCCCCCCCCTCCCCGTGTACAGGAGGTAGGTGGGATATACCTTGGTGGGGCACCCTTGGAAGGTGTATTGGAAATCTAACCCTTCCTCTTTGTCTCCTGTCCCCATCACTCTTTCTCACTGGATCTCCTGAAACAGCATGTCAAATGAACCTTTCTTCCTTCTAAGTTGTTTAACTCAGACATTTTGTTACAGTGACAAAAGACTGGCTCATTACATCCATCCTGTAATTTTTCATCTCACGTGGACCAATACCAAGATCGTGGTGGTTGTTGGTTTCATAAAATAGGTTTAGTTTTGTAAGAAACTGCTAAGATCTCTTTCAAAGTTGTTGTGCTATTTAGCATTCCCCGCAGCAGTGAGGAAGCTGTCGTCCATACCCCCCGTGTTTGGTGGGTCACTGTTCTGGACCTGGCCATTCTAATAGCTGTGCAGTTTGCTGTTTCCGTATACAGTGGCACACTGAGGGTCTTTCCTTGTACTGTCATCTCTGCATACCCTTTGGTGAGCTGCCTTCTGAGGTCTTGTGCTATATTTTTATAAGTCCCTTGATCGGATGTATCTTTTAGGAATACATTCAGTCATTCTGTAGGGTTTTTTTTTCCCCTTCTTTATCTGAAACAGGCTCTTGTTTGTTTGTTTGCTCAGACTGGCCTTAAATCCTTGTCCATAAGGGATTCATCCTCCTACCTCAACCTCCTGAGCAGTTGAGATTACAGGGTGTATCACCATGTCTGGCTTTCTTCCTTTTACTTAGGAAAAAAGGTCAGCAAAGATGGTCAGAGCTGTGTGGTTTAAACTGTGTATTTGTGTTGTGTGAGAGCAAGAGACCCTTTAACCAACAACCTGAGAAAGTACAGTGGCAGACCCTCGCCTGGGAACATCAGGCCTGACTTGTCTGCTTCTGAGTGCCAAGGGCTGTTAGGCCCTGGAGTACTTCTCCAGACTCTGCCTGTGAGCATCAGCCAGGGGTGGTTTCTATTCTACATGAGGAGAGGCTACTTCTGGACCGGTGCTTTAGGCCTGGTACCACTACCACTCCTTTTCAGTGTGCCTAGAAACCAGGCTGGACACTGGAGGGCCTGTATCCACCTCTTCCTGTTAGCGTGGAAAGCACAAGGCTCTGCAATGTGGTGGGGCGGAGACTGAGTCTGGGGAGAGGAACTCTGTTCTGGAACACTTTCCCTTTTGTCCTCTCTCCAGATTTCTGCTTATGTGGTAGGGACCCTTGAAGTATTCATGACTTTAGGGAATAAGCCCTTTCACAGTCCCAAAGAAGCCCTCCCCCCAGTTTCTTTATTGGTTTGGTTCTAAGGGTTGCTGGTTCTCAGGATCCAGGTTCCCCCTGGGGTGCTCATGTGTGAAGGAGCAGTCCTGCACTCAGCGGGGGCCCAGCAGTCTTAAGTTTTAACGTGTTCCACAAAGGTCTGTTTTGGAAACACTTTGTGCTGGTTAGTTTTATGTCTACTTGACACAAGCTGGAGTCACCAGAGAGGAGCCTCAATTGAGAAAATGCCTCAATAAGGTCGGGCTGTAGGCAAGCCTGCGGGGCATTTTCTTGATTAGTGACTGATGGGTGAGGGCCTAGCCCATTGTGGGTGGGCCAATCCCTGCGCTGGTGGTCCTGGGTTCTACAAGAAAGCAGGCTGAGCAAGCCATGGGTAGCAAGCCAGTAAGCAGCACCCCTCCATGGCCTCTGCATCAACCCTTGCCTCTAGGTTCCTGTCCCGTATGAGTTCCTATCCTGATTTCCTTCCATGATGAATGGTGATAGGGAAGTATAAGCCGAAATAAACCCTTTCCTCCTAAGTTACTTGTCATGGTGATTATCACAGCAGTAGAAACTCTAGCTAAGACACATGTGTTTAAGCTGGAGAGGGCTGCAGCTGGATGAATCTACCCAGCCGTATTTACATAGTCCCAGTGAGGAAGGAATGGTGATGTTTTTGCTGTAACGTCCCTAAGAGGGTCAGAACCAGAGGCTACATGTTCTTTGTAGGCAGGGTTATTAGAATCAGGGCCAGGTGTCTGTCCTTCGCAGAAGGCAGGAGGCGTTCCATTTTTGAGTGCCATGGTCAGATGTAGGCATGTGGGACAGGACATGTCTGGCTGTCCAAATCTCTTCAGCCATGGGAAGTATCTCTCACCAACGCATCCTTCTTCTCTGTTGAAGGATAAAGTAGAAGAAAGGCTTTGGTCAGATGGAAGGTAGCAGGTAGCTCACCGCATTCCCGTTTGTCATGGAGAGCTAGAGCTGAGAAGGGTGGTACGGTCCCTTGGGAGCTCACTAGAGCCCCAGGGTCTCGCCTCCGAGCAGGTGACTCCTGCCTGGGAATTAGTAGGCAGGTGAGCTGCAGGGTGTTACACACGTGTGTTAATTACTCACTGGAGTGAGTACAATATCTGAGAGAAAATTTGAGAGAGGGAATGTTTAGGCTGTCATGGTGGAGAAGGCATGGCGATATTGACGTGGGATGCAGGGGTTCCTCACATCACTGTAGACTAGGAAGTCAAGAAAGCAGGACAGGAAATTGCATGGAGCTAGCTAACCCAAAGACTATCCCTATTGGCCTACTTCCTTCAGCAGCTCTACCTCCTGGTTTCTACAGCCTTTCGAAATATCACACCAGCTTGAGAACAGGTATTCAAATTCTGAGCCTGGAGGGGACATTTCAGATTTGAGCCATAACAGCATAATAGCTGGCATTTGAACATGGTGGGGATGTGGGCTTAGTGGTAGCAACAGATATCAGCAGAAAATTCAGTATGATAGTTCAAGATTGTCTCTGCTGTTGGCCCATTTTTATCACTTACTTAGAGGAACATAATGCCATGTACACCAGATCAGTGGTTATGAAACAGCTGAGAGAGAGAATTAAGATGGTCACTGTGAGTCACCACAGCCAGAGATTGAGGAAGGATGGGAAAACGGGCAGACCCACAAGAGAAATTTCGTAGGAATCCCTGCTGTCTCGATCACCCAGAAAACCCACATGTTCCCATCCAGTGAGCAGGAAACTCCAATTGCAGGCAGCAATCCTGTCCTGTGATCTCTGGACTAGTCCGTGGTTTTAAGTCCTGACAAGCCTCAGAGGGAAAGAGAAGAAGGAGCATGCTCAAACAATTCCAGGTGAAAAAGGAATCTTTGGAGAAGGAAAGGCTGCAGAGTTTTGTGGGAGGGAAGGGGCCAGGGTCATGGCAGGACTGAGTTCTGCAGTGGAATTAACCATAGATAGAATGGGCCTTGAGGGTAGGCTTCTTTCCAGGTGACAGATGCTACTCCTGCCAGGAAACTCCCCGAAAGCTCTTCCAGGAGGGGGAGGGCTATCCTCCCATGTCCTGGATGTCTGAGCTGAATGAACCCTGTGTGCATTATTTTTATTTTGAAAGAGCCATTAAGGGGTAGCTTCGTGTGTGGTTAGACATAAATGCCTGTCTGAATTGAACCTTTTTTTAAAAGTTGCTTTTATTAGGCAACCATGAATGTGTAGGGTCTGCCCATGGAAAGTGAGCTTCACCTCCAGCCTGTTTTTCTTTCAGAGGCAACTAGCATTCCTCGGTGCCTTGTGTACAGTGCCAAGGGAGGTCTGTGCATATGTGTACCCACACCTCTTGGTTTGCATGTTTCTACTTTAAAAATGAAAAAGATTGTATGCTGGAGAGATGGCTCAGTGGTTAAGATCACTAGCTGCTCTTGTAGAGGGCCTGAGTTCAATTTCCAATACCCACACAGTGACTCATAGCTGCCTGTAACCCTATTCTAGAGTATCTAATACCCTTCTCTGACCTCCATAGGGACTAGGCACACACATGGCAAAACAGACATCAAAACATTCATACAATAAAAATAATAAAGATAATTTTAAAAAATGGAAAAGATTTCTGTGTGTGTACGTGTGTACATGCACACACGTGCATGTTTCTGTACAGGTGTCCATGGAGGTCAAAAGGTGCAGCTGGAGGCAGTTGTGAGTGGCCCCACATACGTGTTAGGAACCACACATGCATAGGAGTTTAGAAAGACAAAGCTGTGTAAAGGACAGGCTACCAGTTCTAGTTCCATCCATGGCCATGAAGGCATCACCTCATTGTCTACTGTCCCCTCTGGACCCAGTGACCAAAGTAAGTGGGCTGAAAGCCAGGTTCACTTTGTGGGGGCTAGTGGTACCCTAGAAAAATTCTGTAACGTCCTTGGGACAACATACTCAGTTCTTCAAGGTAGACACGCTGGGTAACTAGACTGTTTTAAGTGAACAGTCTCTAGACAGTTGTTAAGGTGGGGATCCCAGATCTTCAAGGTAGGCACGCTGGGTAACTAGACTATTTTAAGTGAACAGTCTCTAGACAGTTATTAAGGTGGGGATCCCAGATCCAATACCATCACCTGGGAACTTACTCAGAATAGAGACTGATGGTGGAACCCATGATATTTTACAATCCCTTGGCATAATTCAGATGCCAATGTATGAGAACAGAGTGGCTCTCCTAGAACCTGTGGACATGACTGTCGAGGCCGTGAATTTCCTCATGTGCCCTTGCCCTGAACCTTTGAGCTTATTGCTGCAGCAGCTGTTTGTGGCAAGAGCAGGCAGGTTGTGGGGCTGTGCTGATCTCTGTTCCTCCTGGGCATTTTAATTGACATGGGGCGATGCTGAAGACCTGTGTACAGAGGACTGTGGGAGCAGGTGTCCCATCTGCTTCTCTTACTGCCTCATCTCCATGTAACTCTCTTTGGGCTTCGATACTTGCTCTGATTCACTGCTCTGCAGCAGTCAGGCCTTTCTGAGCATATCTCTTGGTTCTGAATGATGACTCCTACATAACCGTGTTGTTTTTGTTAGAGAATGGAATGCCCAGGAGAGGCATCGATCAGCCATTTTCAGACTGTGCAGCAGCTGCTCTATACTTGCGGTTTGGGTCTGATCCTGGGACTGGGAAGAGGGGTGGTTTGCTGTGGCAAGCTTGAGAGTTGTAGATGGGGTGCAGAAAAATGGGGTTCTCCCCTGCTGTGGGAAGGACAGTGATAAGGACAAGAAAGATGAGACAGGAAGACATGGAGCCTGAGGCAGTGCTCTATCTAGAATATGATTATCAGAGCAGACCAGGCCTGGGGGAGCAGCTGTCAAGGAACCTAGCTGGCTTGTGGGATTGTACCCTCCTGAATCCTTGGGGTGGGCCTGACCTAACTGGAGGTCCAGTAGAGAAGTGTGGACTGGATTGCACTGGTGCACGGGGGAGTTAATCCCTCCTGTAGGGGCCTGGCAGGGGGTTGTGTTCCAAGAAGCAGATCCCAACAGGCCTTGTGAGGAGCATGCTCATTGTAATCTGAATACACTTTCCCTTCTTTTCCAGGTTTAACCATGAGCTACCCAGGCTACCCCCCACCTGCAGGTGGTTACCCTCCAGCTGCTCCAGGTAAGAGGACCTGGGTGGATCCTTTGTGCAAAAAGATGGAGTCTGGTTCTCTTAGGCCGCAGAGGGGTCACCCATTGGGACAGGGGCTCGAGAGGTCTGGATTTGGCTGGTTCTGGGAGGGCCTTATTAGCCAAGAAAGGCCTGCCACACTCTGAGACTCTTTCTCCTTTGCAAAGTAGCTTCAAGGTTCTTTTCCTCCCCTGGCTGTACTGACAAGCCTGTAGGAGTGCCCACCAAAGTACTGCTTCTAGCCACCTACCCTGTTTCAAGGAGTATGGTTTTGGATTCTCTCCTGCTGAGGCCAATACCAAGGGTTGCTTCACTGTCTCTTCCTGTCTGTCCCTCCCTGTAGCTACCGAGAGCCATGGTGATAAGGTGAGACTAGTCACATAGGGCGGCTGCAGGGCTTATCTTCCTTCTGAAACCGTCCCTTCCCCAGCAGAAATTCTGCTGTTGTGACGGCACGCTCCCGGGATTAGAAAGCCCTGGGTGAGACCACATTTCTGGCTCAGCCCTTACCTCAGCAGCCTGACATCACGCTTGTCATCGGCTCCTGTTGTCTGCGAATAAGAGAGTGGTTGAGCGCCTTGCCCAGGATGCACAGCCAGCCAGCTCCTTGCTGCTGTCTTTTATGGTGTCCGTGCCCTCTGACATGGCCCTGTTTCCCTCCATCTGGGAATCCTTAGCATTCGTGGAGCTCCCTGCTGTCACATGCTCAGCACAGAGCCCAAAGCTGTATCTGTTCTCTCACCCCATGGTGCTGGTTTTGAGAGGACAAAGCTTACTTGGATCCCCACAGAGGGCTGAACCTGCCTTTTTCCCTGGAATAAGGGAAAGTTCCTCTCCTTCCCCTGACCCTCTTGCTCCAGTCTTTCTGGGTATTTATAACATTGGCATGAATCCCTGCTTGACTACCGCAGCATGTTCCTCTGCAGCCCTTTCTGCCCTTTCTTTGGGCCAGGCATGTGAGCTGATGAGTTTGGTGTTGCTTTCAGGTGGCGGTCCCTGGGGAGGGGCTGCCTATCCTCCTCCTCCCAGCATGCCCCCCATCGGACTGGATAACGTGGCCAACTATGCAGGGCAGTTCAACCAGGACTACCTCTCAGGCATGGTGAGTCAGGCCCCTGCCAAGGTACCCTGGGCTAGTGGCTGCGGGGCTATAGAGATCAAGGCTCCAGAGATACCTCATGCCTGTCTATGTGAGCATAGAGTGCTGTGCAGAAACTTAGAATATGAGGGTCATCTGCTTACTGCCCCTTTCCAGGCGTCAATTTTCCATCTATATGTGGGGTAGAGATTCTTTGAGCTGATGGTCTTCTCAGGTCTCTTTGGTTCTGGGAGATTAGGTAAGGCTGGTACCTGCGTGAAATTTCTTGAGAATGTCTCATGAGCTGAGCACGAATCCTGGAGGGAAGAGAGGGTGGTTGTGGAGAGGTATGGGGGTGTTAGACTTACAGATTCTGTTTCGGTTGGGACTTGGCGGCCATGTCGCAGGTAGGTTAGGCTGTACTTGTTTTTATTTGTTGTTTTGCTTTTAGAAGAGCATATTTTTTTTTAAAGATTTATTTATTGTGTACACAATAATCTGCCTGCCTGTATGTTTGCATGCCAAAAGAGGGTACCGGTTCTTGTTATAGATGGTTGTGAGCCTCCATGTAGTTGCTGGGAATTGAACTCAGGACTTCTGGGAGAGCAGCCAGCACTCTTAATCTCTGAGCCCTAGAAGAGTGCATCTTATAATCAGAAAACAAATGTGCCCTTAATGGGAACAGTGCAACTAGTAGACACCCAAATACAGCAAACAAAATCTCTGGGCTGGGAGACAGCCCAGGCAGTCAAGTGCTTATTTTATCAGCCTTAGGCCCAGAGTTCAATTCCTGAAAAAAGCCAGGTGTGGTGGTCCTTGTAATCCTAGTGCTAGGGAGGTGAAGACAGGCAGATCCACTGGGCTTGCTGACTAGCCAGACTAGCCTACATGGTGATCCCAGGGCCAGTGATAGATTCTGTCTCTAACAAGGTAAACAGCATATAGCCTTGACCTCCATGTGTATCTGCACACATGCTTAGCATCTCTGGAAAGGAGACAGAAAATAACTTGTGTTACCAGATGGCGATATTGGAAAGTGACAGGTGTTTCTGAGCATTGTGGCATGCACTTAGCATTCTGTAGGTAAATTCATGAGGACTGAAAAGTTCCAGCCCAGCCTGGGCAACATAGAAAAACCCTGCCTCAAAAGAGAAGAATCAAAAGGAAGAACAGAGAGGGTGGGTAAGAGAAGGGGAGAAAAGAGTAAGAAAGATAGGAAATAGAAACATGGCCCTGATGGCATGGGCCTATGATCTTAGCTTCTTGGAAGGCTAAAGTAGGAGGGTATCAATTTCATGGCCCATTTGAGCTACAGGGTGAGTTCAAGGCCAGCCTGGGCAACATAGTGAGTCATTGTCTCAAAGTAAGAAGTAAAAAGAGATAGGGATATAATGATTAGTGGTAGAGCATTTGCCTATAATGCATGAAGCCATAGATTCAATCCCTAGTACAAGGAGGAGGGGATAGGATATGGTAAAGGGTCAGAGGTGCTGGCGGGGCGGTGTAGACTGAAGACCTTAAAGTGGGAGATGAAAAGGAACTATGAACCAAGATCCAACATGGTAGAGAAATGTGCTATGTGAATGTCTAGGAACAGCCAGGCCTTGAGATGGCCATGGGCCTGCTGAGCTTGGGGACAGTGAAGAATAGGTCTTTGTGGTTGACGAAGGGAAGTGAGGGATGAAGATGGTGGGACCCATTCTGCATTGGGCATCAGAGGCTGAGGTGAAGATTCAGTCTTTTGTTCTGGGCACATGCAAGCCTACCCAAGCCCCACCTACCTCAACTGACTATTAGCAAACTCGTGTGATGGGGCCACCCCATGCCTACAGAAGGGGCCCCTCTACTTTCTGGGTCCTTGAGTGGTTGGCTCTGCCCAGTTAGTCTTAGTTGAAAGAAGCAGCCTCATCTTTCATGTTTCCATTTCCAGAAGGGTTGGAGAGTCTGGTTTACATACAGAGTGATCCATGCCAGAGTCCAGTTGCTCTGCTCACTGAGCAAGTGTACCCATCATCCATGGTGGGACTGCCTTTCTTGTCCCATTGGGGTGGGGATAGGACTGAGCCAGCAGAATGGCGCCTGCATTCATTGCTAGGTGTACATAATGCTGTGGGAGGGGCGGTTCTGGTAGGGGGCTCCTTACACAGAGCTAAACTCCATAAGGGTAGAGAGGCAGGGTACTGGCCTTTCTGGGCCTATGAGTCTCAGGCTCTACTTTGTGTACTTGGCAGGCAAGCAACATGTCTGGGACATTTGGAGGCGCCAACATGCCAAACCTGTATCCTGGAGCTCCTGGGAGTGGCTATCCTCCAGTCCCCCCTGGTGGCTTTGGGCAGCCCCCTCCTGCCCAGCAGCCTGTCCCTCCTTATGGAATGTACCCACCCCCAGGGGGAAACCCACCTTCTGGGATGCCCTCATATCCATCCTACCCAGGGGCCCCTGTGCCAGGCCAACCCATGCCACCCCCGGGGCAGCAAACCCCAGGGGCCTATCCTGGACAGCCTCCAATGACCTATCCTGGACAGTCACCGATGCCACCCCCTGGGCAGCAGCCAGTGCCAAGTTATCCAGGATACTCAGGATCCGGTACTGTTACCCCTGCTGTTCCTCCAGCCCAGGTGAGTGCTTGAGTGCTGTCCAAATTGAGTTCAAAGGATAGACTCTGGTCCAGCCAGCAAGGCCTTGGGGAATTGAAGGCACAAAGGAGAAGCTCAGGCCCCTAGTTACAGCGTACTGTTTTAGCAAAACCATGCTGATTTCTCTTGTGCTCCCCACCCCAGGGCATACTCCTTAAGGTCAGGAAGTACTGCCCTAGTTGTTCGTCGTGTGAGATGACTCCTAAGGCGTCAGTCTCATGGCCTCATGCCCAACAGGCCCATTATGTGGCCCCCTAGACAAATGTAAAGGATTCTCAGAATCCTCTCTGAGTAGAGAAGATTAGCAATTCTGCCAGGGTTTATCTGGGCTCATTCTGGAGAGCAGTGCATGTTTGCGATGCCTAGAATTCACTGTCATGGTTACATGACCAAACCAGCCAAACACGGGGCTAGTGGTGTGTGCTGGCTTACTACTTTTAGACAGGGTCCATTACCTCTCCTTCCTTCCATTCCTCCCCTTGTACTACTGCCCACTCTTTCCTCCTCTGCACTGGTACCCACTCCCTTATCTCTTCTCTGAGCATGTCCTTACTGCCTTGATGACCAGCACATATTAGCCACTAAAAAGATCACTCACTAGGCAACAGTAAGCCTGTGTATAAATACCTGAAGGAAACACACCTTAAAAGGAGGAAGGTTGACTTTGGCTGCTTGGGCCTTGTCACTATGGGCCTGTGTGGGGCAGAACATCATTGTAAGGAGCTGTTGGTAAATCAAAGCTCCTAGCAGATGGGAAGCAAAGAATGAAAGGGGCATGGGCCCAATATCCCCTTCAAGGACCTGTTCCACTCCTAGTGACCTACTGTCTTCCCAGCAACCACTTCTAACAGTAACTGGTTTCTAAACAGCACCATTGACACATGAGCCTTGGAGTATTTATGTCTAGTACTTTTGACTTCGAGTTTCCTTTAGATACCTCAGCTCTTAGAGAAGGGGGCATTATCTGGGGCGTAGGAGGAGGTGGAAGAGTCTTGCACCTTAGGGTGGCATGGGTGGGTCATCTTACCTGTGGCTATTTGTTTGAGTAGTATGGAAACCGAGGCACCATCACAGATGCTTCTGGATTTGACCCCTTGCGAGATGCTGAGGTCCTTCGGAAGGCCATGAAGGGCTTTGGTAAGAGACGAGACTGAGGCAGAGGCAGGCAGATCCCTGGGCAGTTCACTGTGTGGGAGGGGTAGGCAAGCCTGGCCAGGGAGATGAAAGAAGAGCTGTTTTAGATGTCCAGGAGAATGACTGGAGAGCCCATGGCCACACCCTAGAGCATCCTCTTAACCCGCAGCATGCCTGCTCCTTCCTCTGTCTTAGGAACGGATGAACAAGCCATCATCGATTGCCTAGGGAGCCGTTCTAACAAGCAGCGGCAGCAGATCCTCTTGTCCTTCAAGACAGCCTATGGCAAGGTGAGGGGCAGAGGGGAATGCAGGAAGACCACTGAGGCCTGGTTCTCCTAAGCCCAGCTCCAGGGCCTACAACCAGCATAGCTACAGGCCCACTCACTCTGCTTTTCCGGGAACTGGAACCTCACAGGACTAGATCTCCAGGAGGGACAGCAGGCTTAGTTAGGGTTGTTTCATGGTCTAGCTTTGGCTTTGCCTAATCAAGTCTGTAGATAGGTCATTTTTTCCCCCTACCCAGCCTCCATTTCCCCTCCTCTGCTTGCAGGGGACCCAGGAGGTTTAGTTAATGGAAGAGCTTTGGTGGAAAGGCTTAAGGGGCTTGCGTTTTGAGCTCCCCTGGGTTTTGAGTCTTAGGTAAAGTACATTAATATGGAATAAGTCAGTGCTCTTGCTCTGGCTTCTTCCCATGGCTGAACTGAAACTGTCAGCCCCTTCGTCTGCAGTGTTCTGCATCTGTGTATTTTGTTTGTGTGTCCAATCAGGATTTGATCAAAGACCTAAAATCAGAGTTGTCAGGAAACTTTGAGAAGACTATCCTGGCCCTGATGAAGACCCCGGTCCTGTTTGATGTCTGTGAGATAAAGGAAGCCATCAAGGTGTGTCCTTGTGCTTGTGGGTGCCTGCCGTCACGTGTGTGCATAGGACTGAGTGATGTGTTACCTACTCACTAGGTGCTGCCTACCCTGACTTCTGGGCATTCCTGGCTACAGGCCATGAGATTTAGAAGGAGCGCATAGTAGTTTTTTAGAGAGGCAGGTAACATGTTATTCCTCACAGGGACTATCTGTCTCCATCGCCGGAGAGGACCAGGCTGGGGTTATGGAGGATACAGATGACAGAAGGGGTTTAAGGCTGTTGTTGATTATTCTCACTCAGTAGAACCCTTGCTGGCAAATAGCAGCGTGTTTGAGGAGCCAGAGCAGCAGAGAAGAATACCTCCCAGTTAGGGGTGGGAAAGGTAGGGCTGGAACTAGGACACAGACAGACTTCTGCCTTTGTCTCCACTGCTTTCTGAGCACCACCTCACTCTCCTGGCTGCTGGGTCTGTCCTGTGCAGTATCAGAGATGTCTGTCCCTACATCTGCCCCCTCCCAGACATCCAACTCTAGAAGAACCCAAATTCCTCACGGAGCCTTTTCCTGTGACTTAACTTGACTGTCTGTCTTCCTAGGTCTGTGTGGGCTCTACAGCCACTTGGCTGTGTGTCCTGTGAGTAGAGGTGGGTCCCTACATGGCACCCTGATGGAGCTACTCGCTCAGAGGCATGCTGGGCACAACAGATTCCACCTCCGTTAGAGGTTGAGAGCTTTGTATGTGAAATCCAGTGCCTGTTGTAGACTAGAAGGTGCTAAGGACAGACAGGGTGACAGTGGCCTTGGCCTGGGAGTGTTCAGAGCCCACCTCCAGTTTTAGGAGAAGTTGGCGGAATGCTAGAACACAGGTGTGCTGAATAGCTGTTGTGTCCCTGAGCACCGTGAGAGGAGACAGTGGATATTCTTTCAGGACATACAGGGAGATTTGGGTAAGGTGCAAACAAGCCCATCCTTTGTAAGTCAGTAGCATGCCAGCCGTGGTATCATGAAACACCACTTCAGCTAGATGTTCTTCACAAATTAGCCTATTCAGTCCCACTAAGGACTCCTTGGGAGGTAGGCACACATAACACTCCCTTTATAGACAAGAAACTTGCTCAAGGTTACACAGTGAGCTGCAGAGCTAAGATTCAGGCTGATACAAAAGCCAGGCCTCCATCCTGTTTTCTACCTTCCTGCCGTCCTGGGCACAGCCATTCCTTTTGTCCCTTCTGGCTTCTTTTCCTAGATGTCTCCAGACAGTTCGCTCGGGACTCTAGCTTTTTCGTATCCGTTACAATCGTACTTTTGGACTGTGCTTCGGTTCACTATCTCACTCAGGGCCAGAACTTGGCAGAAACACTTTGATGTGCACCTCAGCCTGACTCAGCTGGGTGTGGCGTGGGATTGTCACTGTACACTTCCCCTTTTCTCATTCAGTTTCCTGGTGCGTGGGGATGACCCCACATGTGGTGCTTACTGTGTCCTTATCTCATTTTCTAGGGCTGGGAGGGAAGCTGGCTTCTCAGGCATGAGTGGGGTATGTGTGTCTGTGTTGGGGGGCCTCTGTTGCTGATGCCCTTCTGGATGCTAGTGAGGGCCCAGTCACCAGCAAGAGGTCTGTTATATTCTCTGCTACCATAGGGAGCTGGTACTGATGAGGCCTGCCTGATCGAAATCCTCGCTTCCCGAAGTAATGAACACATCCAGGAACTAAACAGAGCCTACAAAACAGGTTGGAAGCTCCCTGGCCTCTGCTCTTTACAGATGGTTTTGCTTCCGAAGCCTCAGTGTCCTTGGCCTCTTTGTCCCCCCATTTCCTGTCACTGGCCTCTTTGTCCCCTATTTCCTTTCATGCCCAACTCTCTGGGCTTTGATCCAAAGCCTAGCCCTGCACGCTGTTTACATACAGGGCAGGTGCCTGTGGTTGGGAAGGGCGGGGAAAATCTTGTGGGCTTTGGGCCAGGCCTGACCAGAGGTCAGATCAGCCTGGAGTCATAAACTTATATGATCCTAGAAGGTTCGATGGAACACCTGTCGCCTCCAGTCTGAGTGAGACCCATGGACCCTTGTCATGCCAATCCCCCCTCCCTCCCCCTGCTAACTATATCTTTAGAGATAGCAGGCCTGGTGTGTGTCTTTCAGAATTTAAAAAGACTCTGGAGGAGGCCATTCGAAGTGACACATCAGGACACTTCCAGAGGCTCCTCATCTCTCTCTCTCAGGTACCTTCCTCACAATGGGATGTTGGAGAGGAAACTGGAAGGTGGGAGAGGGGGGTGCATCAAAGCACTGGCAGATGAATGAGGAGGGAAGTGTGTGATCTTCCAAAAAGTGGCTTGACCTTACAGCCTCCTTCCTTTCAGGGAAACCGTGATGAGAGCACAAACGTGGACATGTCCCTTGTGCAGAGAGATGTCCAGGTGCGTATGGTGGCCAACAAGGTGCCACTGTGGGCTCTAAACCAGAGTTGGGCTCTAACCACACTTCCTGCTTTGTGGTTAGGTTCTCAGTGGTGGGAAGAGCGGTAGACACTGGTCGGTTCCGTGTTTCTGAGGGGCTCAGATACTTGAACAGGCCCCCAGCCCTCTGGGTTTCCCAGGGTAATAAATGCTGCAGCAGATCACAGGGTGTTTCACTTTCCCATGCAGGGACTGTTAGGTGTGTGAAGGTGCCTGTCTGTCCAGCTCCTGAGTTTGCGGACTTAGAAATGAGCGGTCGCCTTAGCCCTAAATCCTTAAACTTCATCATTATTGCTTTATGAGTTGAAGGCGGAAGAGGCATATCTGAATTCCTACCTGCTGGGCGGTTCAGTCTGTCCTGCCTTCTTAGCAGGTGGCCGGACCTCCCTCAGCCTTCTGGGAAAGGCTGGCTTCTGCCCTCTCTTCTCCCTTCTTGACCTGCTCAGATCTCAGCCTGACAGTGTCCTAGGGCATCCGTGCCCTTAACTTCATGACTGTCTGGAGCAAGGTTGCTTGCTGATTGGCAAATATTTGTGGTTCAAACCTTCATAGGTCTTAAAAAGCTCTGATACCCAATTCAACGAACATGATACATGTAATAAACCATGGAGAAAGGACTGGGGGAAGCCCCACATCTGTTTTTTTTTTTTTTAAAGATTTGTTTTTATGTTGATGAATGTCTTGCCTACATGCATGTCTGTGAATTATATGTATGCCTGGTGCTTGTGGTGTGGGGTCAGAAGAAGGTGTTGGGTTCACTGCTGAGCTATCTCCATTCTGGGGACTGGTTTTGTTTAGTTTTTTGTTTGTTTGTTTTGGTTTTGTTTTTTTCTGAGATGGGTTCTCTGTGTAGCTCTGGCTATCCTAGAACTCGCTCTGTAGACCAGGCTGGCCTCAAGCTCACAGAGATCCGCCTACCTCTGCCTCTTGAGTGCTGGTAATAAAGGCATGTGCCACCATCGCCTGGCTCGTAATTGGTTTTTAAGTGTGATAGTTATCATCATCTGAGTATTTCTTAAAGAGGGGGAAGCTGCTTTTCCTTATTGGGAAATCAATGTCACATAGAAATCTGGCAACTGGCTTCTCCTGAGACATCGGCCTGTCAGCCAAGGACCTGCACTCCTTCCTGTTGCTAAGAAGTGCTGTTCTGAGGAGCTGGCTGGGGTCCCTTCTAGTTCACCCACTCATCTTTTTCTCCATAAGACCCCTTGGGCTTCAGAGTCATGATCTCAAGTCAGATCTAATCCTTATATTTTCTGTATAAGAAGATCGAGGCCCAGGAGCCAGAGCCGTGTCTAGCAAGCTGCTTCCGAGCTAGGACTTGAGTCCAGGCTTCTCTTCCCTCCTTTGTGGTGCTGGGCTCTGGTCTCAGAATCCTCTGTGCTCCACATGGGCAGATGAGAGGATGTAGATAGCCGAGTCTGGGTCTGCAGCAAGCGCAGCTTGCAGGGTTCAGAAGACCTGTGCTCCCACTCCAGGGCCCTGCCCTTCCATGGGCTCTGCAGAGCTAAATGCTGCCTAGGTGATCTGAGCCTGGGACCTACTTGCTGTATACATGCATCTTCCTCCCTATCCAGGAGCTGTATGCGGCTGGGGAGAACCGCCTAGGAACAGATGAGTCCAAGTTCAATGCAATTCTGTGCTCGAGGAGCCGGGCGCACCTGGTGGCAGGTAAGACAGCCCTGGGTCATCCAGGGGAGGGCAGACAGGACAGTACATGGAGAAAAAGCCTACAGAATATTCGGCTGGTGTCTCTGCATGGATTTTTCACTAAAAGACACTGAGAACATTTCCTGCAAACTTTGCTTGTAGGACAAAGGAAAAGACGAGGAAGTGGGTTGCCGTGCACTGAAATGAGGGATGTCAGTGTGGGGAAAGCAGTGGTCCAGCAGGCAGAAGCACAGTTCTCCTCTGACCTTCACACACAGGGCATGTGCCTTTCCCCTCAGTAGCAACAAATAAACACAAAACAAAAAGAAAAAACATTCCCGCACTGCTGGGTAACATTTACTTATTGAATATGTAAAAGTAGGTTTCTATCAGGTGTAGTCTGTTTTCATGGGTTCAGCTTCATGTCAGGAGACAAGTATTCAGTACAGCCTGGAACAGAAAAAGAACGGACTGGAACCAGGTAGAAGGTGAAGGGATAGAGTTCAGGGAGGGTTGGATCAGTCCTCTCTGGTATAAGACTGTGAGATTCAAAGTCCTGAGCAAGATAGGTGCAAGGATTTTCCAGCATGGCCCAGGAACAGCCAAGGGGCTTCGCGTATCTGGAGCAGATAGAATGATGGTAGCAGGAGGCAGGACAGCTCTGCTGACAGTTCAGGGAGTTAGGAGTTCATCCTGAGAAGGCCAGGAGTCACAGGGGCGCCCCCAGCTTGCAGACGACAACATGCTGCCAGATTCCCTAGGTGACCTTGGGCATCAGGTGTGAAGAAAAGAAGGTGAAGGATTCACAGTTGAGCAGGAGACGGTGGTAGCCTGGATAGAGAGTTGGGGTAGAAGGGACTAGAGTCCAGCCTGCTTGTGGGTAAGCTGGACATGGTGTATTGGAGTCAGGCGGCCTAGGAGGACGAGGATTCCATCAGCTGAGCAAGTGGGAAGGCAGTGGCCCTCAGGCTGAGATTAGGAGCTGTGGGTGGAATAGAACAAAGGACATCAGAAAGGTAATGCTGATGAGCTGATGAGCCCAGATGTCAGGAGAGGTCTTGGGCTTGGAAGGTTGGGGGCTGTGGGGGCTCAAGTATCTGAGGCCTTGGGATTATGAGAAGGTCTTTTTGGGAGGAAGACTAGAGAGAGGCCCTGCCAACAGACAGGTGAAGGATCAGCAGAGTATAGGACAGCTAAGGGTTGTAGGAGCTGCAGGCGGGGGGGAGGGGGGGGAGAGGTAAGGATCATAGCACTGCAGTTTGTGTCCCAGGGCCTTCCACCTGGACACACAGGACGGGAGAGGTGTTCCCTCAGTCTCAGGGTTGGCACGAGGCTAATGAGTGAGTTTGTTAAGTTTGGGCTTAGGGCATGCCTTTTTTTTTTTTTAAGACAGGGTTTCTCTGTATGGCTTTGGAGCCTATCCTGGAACTCGCTCTGTAGACCAGGCTGTCCTCACACCTATAGAGATCCATCTGCCTGCCTCTGCCTCCCCGAGTGCTGGAATTAAAGGTGTTGCCCGGCTCAGGGCATGCTGTAATGGAGTGTGGATGAACACAGATGTATTCAATCAACACGTATTTGTTGTCTTTTTTATTGTTTGAGGATTTCATATTCTCATGTAATATGTTTTGATCAAGTTGACCTCTATCCCCTCCCCTATCCATGCTCTACTTTTTCTTCCCAAGTTTATGTGCTCTCTTTTGTTTGTTTTGGTTTTTGAAACAGCGTCTCTAGGTAACCCTGGCTGGCCTGAAACTGGCTGTGTAGACCAGGCTGGCCTCAAACTGGCTGTGTAGATCAGGCTGGCCTCAAACTGGCTGTGTAGACCAGGCTGGCCTCAAACTGGCTGTGTAGACCAGGCTGGCCTCAAACTCTGATCTGCTTGCTCTGCTTTCTGAGAGCTGGAATTAAAGGCATGTGCCACCACACCCAGCTATGTTATTCTCTCTCTCTCTCTCTCTCTCTCTCTCTCTCTCTCTCTCTCTCTCTCTCTCTCTCTCTCTCTCTCTCTCTCTCTCTCTCTCTCTCTCCTATACCACGTAGCGGCACCAGTACATTGTTATGTCCATTGATGTAGTGCCCTCTACTGGAGCACGGGCAGCTTCTCAGAGGCCACATTCTTAAACCTGACCCCCTCCAGCATCCGTCAGTGCTCTAGCGTTGCTTCTTCTTGTAGGAGGCAGCTTGTTCCGTGGCACTCAACAGCTCTTGGGTTTATAATGAAGGGTTTTCAGCTTGACAGAAAACAGCTCTTGGGTTGTTGTGTCTGAGTGGGTCATGGCTCACAGTGGGGTAGAGCAGGCTGGGAATGTGGAGATTTGCAGAAGAGAACAGAGAGAGGGTGTCAAGATGGGTAAGCAGACCGACTGCCCTGATAGCATAAAACTTAAGGCAGAGGGTGTGGCTTCCTGTGAGCTGCTCTAGAGCAGACCCAGGGCAGAGGTGAAGGAGGCAGGACTTCTCGTGCGACAGTACTGGGCTGGGCCTAAGCAACGAGAATATATTTTCTTAGAGTTTTGGATGCCAGTAAGCTTGTCAGGGTTGTTTTCTTCTGAGGCTTCTCTCTCTGGGTGAGTCTCTTGTTCCTGTGTCCCTAGATGGTCTCCTCCTACATCGATGTTCATAGTTTGTGATGACATGCTGTCCAACAAGCTCCTGTGTAAATATCATTGTCAAAAAATGCACTAGGTAGTGACATGTGTAGTCCTAGCTACCTGAGAGGCTGAGACGGGGGTCCCTTAAAGCCAGAGGGTTTATATGATATGACCCCATCACACACAAAAAACAGAAATGCATTTATTATGGCAGTGTAGTGAAAGGCGTAGGTCGGCCCTGTGTGACTTAAATAGACTCAAAACACATTGACATACAGGAGCGTGGAGTCCTCTGCCACAGATCCTTGTTGGTTACAAAGTCCATAGTACTTAGTGGGACTTGGAGAGAGCTGTGGTTGTGTGTGAAAAGTAAAAGGCAAAGGCCCTAAGTCAAGCCATCTCAGACCGAGATTTGTTGGTCCACACACATACCTGACTCGTTTGTGGATGCCACCGATTAGCTAGGCTCAGGTCCTGCCATCATGGCGTTTATCCTGGGGTGCTGAGGGTCAGGACTGCAACATGGAAATTTGAGAGAACATGATTCAGAATATGGCATGTTCCTTCTACTTTCCTCCTAGTTTTCAACGAGTATCAGAGGATGACGGGCCGAGACATTGAGAAGAGCATCTGCCGGGAGATGTCTGGGGACCTGGAGCAGGGCATGCTGGCTGTGGGTAGGTGTCTGGAGCTTCGTTTGCCTGCCCGCCCGCCCACTGGGTGCTCAGTGTCCTGTGGTCGAAGGTGGTGTAGTGAGAGAACCACAGAATCTGAGCTCGCTAATCCGAACCATCTGTCTGGTGGGAACCCATGAGTCCCCGGCCTCTGGGACAGAGGCCTCTGTGTTTGCAGTGCTGCTCTGTAGACCGGAGCTACAGTGTGGGCATTAGTGGGGGCCTGTCCAACTGCTCTCCTGGAGGAAGGTGACTCATATCCTGCCAAGTTTCCTCCAAAAATACGTCCGTGCAGGCAATTGTCAGCTGTCTGTGATAGAAACACATGGAAAGATTTTTTTTTTTTTTTTTTACTTGCAACAGCAAAACAGGGCCTGTTGTAGGGAATGCTGGCCGAGCTTCCAGCGTGGGGAGTGCCTCTCACGGCGCTGTGCCCTCTACAGCAGATCTTGAAGGCTCTGGGAACCTCCCCCTAATGTGGAGTTGGGTTCTTGCCCATCAGCCCTCGCCACCTCTCTTTATACTCGCCAGGAGACATCAGTTTGCCCATTTCTTTTAGTATGTTTTTCTTGGCTCTTTCTGACTAGAACAGGCAATAGACCCTCATTTCCCTGCATGGTCTGAGAAAAACACCACATCCCCTTAGCCTTCCTTTTTTTTCCATGAGGGTCTTTCTGTTTGACCCCCCTCATGCCTAGGCACCCATGAAGTTGGTGCCTCTTTTCATCATTAAGCCCCCACTCTGCCCAGTCCCGGTGGTTTTTGCCCAGTGATGCCAAGAAAGGGGTTAGGTTGATGGTCCTAGTTCGTGTGGAGCCATATTCACGGGGTCAGAGCCAGCAGGAAAGAGAAGTAGGTAGGTTGTGCCAGATTTGATGTCCAGTGTGTGCCCTCCTGGGTCCTGCAGACCTCATACTGTGTTCCTCTTGTAGTGAAATGCCTGAAGAACACCCCTGCCTTCTTTGCTGAAAGACTCAACAAGGCTATGCGGGTATGTAGCGCTTGTGTCTAGGGGTCCCTGATCTAAGACACATCTTGGAGTATTCTGGGTCTAAGGGGTTCACAGGGGGCTGAGTGTAGAAGATTCGTGGGAGGGACTGGGGCCTCGGAAAGTGGGAGGGTGGGAAGCCCCATTGCGTACTCTTACCTGTGTGACTCTTCAGGGTGCAGGAACAAAAGACCGGACTCTGATTCGCATCATGGTGTCTCGAAGCGAGATTGACCTCCTGGATATCCGAGCAGAGTATAAGCGGATGTATGGCAAGTCACTGTACCACGATATCACGGTACGGGCTCGGGGGCCAACAAGGCCCTCCCTGTCTCCTTCCCTTCTCCCTGTGTTTGGCCTACTGGGCTTCTTCAGCCAGTCACCTCCAAACAGATCACAAGATCCTAAGGAAAGGGCAGGTCACAACCCTGTGACCCCATGTTTCTACCCTCTAGGACCCCAGTTCTTAATAACTGGACAGACTTGTCTGCCAGTGGCATAGAGAAATCTCAGGCCTTACTTCTTCCTGTCCCTAACCTTCAGAATCCCTACCACTCTGTGAAGGTTTGGTCCACCAAGGAGAGCTCATATCTGTGAAGCTCAGCTCTTGTTTGCTGATTGTAGCTTTGTCCCATTCACTTTACAGTGGAGACCACATAGGTAGCTCAGCCCTTGGGTCAGCCTAGGGGTCTGATCCTGGCTGTTCTTACTTGGTTAACCTCATGAACCTGAACATTGTCTGCACACCACCCAAGCGATGAACCAGCATCTTTAAGGATAATAGTTCCTCCACAGGTGGTGGTGGCAGTCTCCACAAATGCTGGAGGAAACACTGTGTGCCTGATTTCAGACTTGGCATTTGATGTCGTTGGGTTTGCTGATCTCCATCCCTGTGCTGTGGGATTGAGGCTGTGGGTAGGGGAGAACTTGTCATTACTGTCAGATTGTGGCCAGGGTACTAGTAGGCTCTGACAGCTAAAGAAGCCACAGACCTTGCCTTCAGAGAGCTTAGGGTGGCAGAAAGTGGTCTGAAATTAGCTAAGCCTGAGCAACAACACTGGTGGAGAAGGCACAGTGGTATTGGGCAGATTGGGTGTGACAATAGTGGTGTCACCATGGGTGTTCACAAAGATGATGTCCCCAAGGACACAGCATTGCTTTACAGTAGAGCCCCAGTGTGGCTGCTCTAGGGAAAGAGCATGCTGAGGAGCCTGGGTGGTGGTCCTTACCGATTAAAATGAGCCCTGGGTGGTGGTCCTTAGGCCGATTAAAATGCTCTGGGTGTTTATTTGACTTCAGTAATAGATGAGTGATACTGTGGATATGCATGTGTGCGCACACACACATACATGTGGAGGTGGGGTCAGCACTGAGCATCATTTCTCAGGAGCTACATAAATGCTGGGGGTTTGTTTGTTTGTTTTGAGGGTCTCACTGGGACCTGAGGGATCTGCCTGTCTCCACCTACCTGGTGCAGGGATTACAAACATATGCCATCATGCCTGGCTTTTGGCTTTCATTTTACATAGAATGTGGGGGTCACTGGATATAACTTGTTCGAGTGAGGACAGGCCTGCCTCTCCACGAGGACACTTGGGCCTTCTGGTGGCTTTGCCTCCCTTAACTTTCACTCTTGTTTCTGCCACCAGGGAGACACTTCTGGGGACTATAGGAAGATTCTGCTGAAGATCTGCGGTGGCAACGACTGAGCAGTGACAGTGGCTCTCCTCTGCCTCCTGCTGGCATTGGCAGGGAAAGGCCCACAGAGTGTCCTTAAGTTTTTCATATTCTATCCAGTATCCCCAGACACACCATTTCTCCCCTTTCCTTCTGGTCCCTCCTCATCCACATACTGTGCCGAAAGGGCCCAGCTGGGCCGGAGTTCTCAGGCAGCCATCTCCCTGGCCCTCACAGCCTTTTGCTGTTCAGAATAGATGTTTTTGCTCTCCTGGCTCCTGCAGTCATTCCTCATCGCTGTGGCTTTGTTGTAGACATGTGATTTTGTATTTTTATTGCTAAGCTTTTTTTAAACCATCTTTGCCAGGCAGATGCATACGAGTGAGTTTACTATATACATGTTTCTGAGGAGTGGTCAGTGGGTGGACATCCCCGTCCTTGCTGGAGAAAGGGAGGTCTTGTCAGGGTACTACTGTGTTTGATAAGAATGTGTCATGAGTTTTGTTTTTGCCAAATTCACTCCTTTTTTTTTTATTTAGAAAAAGGCCAAGAAATCATTTGTTCCATCTTCCATGCAAAACTGTGCGAGAATAAAGCCAGTCCCCTGCGAGTGACTGGGACCCTTGTAGTTTGTACTGTGCCTTAAACCTGAACATCTGTAGCCAAAAGCTGTTTCCAAATTAAAGTCAGCCAGCTCTGGAACATTCTGGAAATAACTCTGCTGGTGCCAGCTTGTTTTCTTCCGCTTTATGACTCAGAGATTCCGGCCCTGTTAGCTAGTGCAAATGGATGTGTTGAACTAGAAACATACACTGGAAATCTCAGGCATAAGCTACTGGCAGGGATTGCGTTTGAAGGACTTGCAAAAGATGCTCTCCAGATCCACACAAGACACAGATGGAGGTGGTAGAGTTAGTTCCCTGAGTGAGGTGGAAAGAATGCCTGGTCACCTAGGTCCTGGGGTGGTCTCAGGGAGACTAGTGATGAGGACAGGAACAACCCAGGGAGGTGCCCCAGCCTTATGTTCCCTTGGAAACGCCAGTCAGAAGGGCACTTGGCTCCAACCCTGCAGGTTCTCTGCTCGTTGGTGTTCAGAGAAGGGAACTAGCAGAGATAATTTCTGGGATTCTTTGTCATATCCAGGAGCATGGAGTTTTCCGCTTGCTGACTGGAGGTCTCCCCTCACTTCCCCTGTGTTAGAAAGCTTGGGATAATGACACTCCAGAAAGACAAGTGTCTCTCTGGACTCCTGGACCCTGGCTAGAACCCCAGAGAAGCCTCAGCTGAGTGGCAGCTGCTGGGGTACCAATCCTTGCTTCTCCCCCACAGTGGGAGGAAGAATGACAAAGTGTCTGAGCTAAGCACCAGGGTTGTGAATTGCATTAATCGCCCAAATGTGCACACACCCTAAAGACCCATGAACAGACGGGTGATACGATGGAGCATTATTTAGCCATGCAAAGGACTGACACGTTCTGCAATGTCCAGTGAAAATCTGACTCCACTCGCAGAAGCTGCCCACAGGAGGCAAGTCCAGGCAGGTAAAAGGTTTCTAGTGTGCTGAGAGTGGGGAGAGGTGGAAGGGGAAGTGAGTTCTGGGGTGCTGAAAATGACCTGGAATTAATGGTGATGACTTTGTCACCCAGTGAGCACTAGGAAGCACAGAATTGGTGCCGGTGACAAGGGCAAGTTTTGCTGGGTGTAAAAAGAGGCTGGAAGTATGTTTGGATTCCCAGTCAGGGAACAGGATTCTTAATGGGCACACAACCTGTCACCACTAGAAGGGCAGAGTAGGGGATCACATGAAAACAGAGATTCTGATGTGGGGGGTGGCTGGATGGGACCCAGATGATCGTGTATCTCTGGGTGGCACTACTGATGTTTTGTGGCCACCGTTTGAAGAGCAGTGCTGCATAAAGGGTCTTCTGTGTCCTGTTACCATCCTGGGCCTCAGCTGCCTCACTTAGTGTGAATCCGTTTCTGTGGTTTGTTCCTATAAAGATGGCCAGGTTATCCAGGTCTGTGGGCCGGAACAGCATGTGGGGTTCAGGGTGTATGACAGGAGTCAGAACTGTGGTTACAGAGGTCATTGTTAGCAATCATGGGCCCCGAGGAGTAGCATTTATTTCACACAGAGGTGGGGCAGGAAGGCAAGAAGCCTGACTTGGTTCTTCAGTTGCCAGGTTCCACTACCCCTGATGGTCAGAAGTGTTCTGCAAGAAAAGAGGGTGCCCTGAGTGAGCAGCAGAGGATGCTGTGCCCAACAACTTCCTCCCTCCAGCTTCCCAGTCCCTCGGGATAATGGTACCAAAACACAGGACTCAAGAAAGAATCTGGGGGCTGCTCAGAGCATCAGTAGGATGCCAGGGCCCAGGGTGACAATAGACAGAGGAGTACAACCAAGAATACTTGAAGACGGATGGTGTACTACCCATTCTGTCCCTGGGGGTGCATAGCATCCCCTGAGTTCTGGCTCCACCAGTGTGATGGAGCTGCCAGTGGCCCTAGAGGACAGACCCAGCAGGTGTCCCTCTGCCATCTGAGCCACTCACCACCTCCTAGCAGGTCCGGTTCTGGGCTGAAGGGCCCTGGGGGTAGATTCGAAGCCAGTTCCTCCAGCAGGCCCAGGAGGCCCGTCACTTCCGCCTCCAGGTGCTCCACTGTCTTCTCCACTGTCTGCAGTGGGAGGACGGGGCAAAGTCAAGCACAGGGGTTTGGGCCACCTTTAGCTTAGTGATATCCTGAAGAAATTCCACTGTGCCCCAGGTCACAGTGGAATGCAGTGGAGAGGGAACTGGGTGCTGGGGAATCCTGGCCCTCACCCCTTCAGCCTCTGAAGGACCCCCTGCCCTGGCATGCAAAGGGAACACCTTTTTCTTTGTTTGGGACTTGGCAGCAATAGTGCACATTCCTTTTGTCACACTGCCCCCTCGTGGCACCTTCATTACAAGACAGTTTTCCTAGGGATTGCTTAAAAGGATGTGTGTTGCTGCAGGTCCTGCTGGCAACCTAATAAAAGTTCTTTTCCTCCCCCCGGGAGACAGTTTCTCTGTGTAGCCTTGGCTCTGTAGACCATGCTGGCCTCGAACTCATAGAGATCCACCTGCCTCTGCCTCTGCCTCCAGAGTGCTGGATTGAAGGCCTGCACCACTACTGCCCGACTTCAGAACAGAATATCAAGTACATTACAATAGCATTCAAAGGTTAAAAACTACATATTATTTTGATGGTTGATGTTTGTAATGTCAAAAGTCAGTAGACTGAGACAGGAGGATCACCACAAGTTCCAGGCCAGCTTGGGGTACAGAGTATGGTTTGTCTCTCTAGTAATTGTTTTATCATTATGGGAGTAAGGGAGCAGAAATGCCAGATGTCAGTCTCAGGAGCGGTGCAGTGTGTGTGTGTGTGTGTGTGTGTGTGTGTGTGTGTGTGTGTGTGTGTGTGTGTGTGTGTGTAGAGGCATACTCACTATGGGAGTGCGTAGAGGTCCGTTCTCTCTCCACTTTGAAAATTTTGAAAATTCTGGGGATTAGGCGAGGCAATAGTGACAGGAAGATCTCTGAGTTGGAAGCCAGCCTGGTCTAAAGAGCCAGTGCCAGTTCCAGGACAGCCAAAGCTACACAGAGAAACTCTGTCTCAAAAAACAAAAACAAAACAAAAAAAAAGGGGGGGAGGAGGCCTGGGGCTCGGACTTGGGTCATCAGGCCTGATGACCAGCACCTGGTCAGCTTCTGCACAGGCCTCACCTTGGCCTGGAGGCAGGAGCTCTTCCTTGCAATGATTAGATTAGGTTGATTGGCTAGCGAGCCCCAGAGACCCTCCTGTCTCTTCCTCTCCCTCCGGTGCCGGCATGCCACTATGTCTCACTTTTTTTGTGGGTCCTGGCGATGAAACCTGGGTCCTCATGCTTACATGGCAGGTGCTGTACAAACTGAGTTATCCCCCACAAAAAGCAAAATTTCAATATCTTAGGATATGTACTTATTAACTCACTAAGAAACAGTCTACCATCAGGCCCAGTGATTGCTGCCATCCTGACAAGACCAGGGCGTATAGGGACACGCTGAAGCGGGGTGTGTGTGTGTGTGGGGGGGGTCCGTGCCTGTAGTCCTAGCGCTCAAGGGCAGAGCCAGGACGACTGCCATGAGTTTCAGGCCAGACTGCTTTAATAGTGAGTTCTAAACCAGCCATGGCTACATGGTAAGACCCTGTGTCACCAAATAAAATTAATAATAATATTTTTTTTAAAAAGGCAGGCAATATGATTCAGCAGGTCAAGGCACCTGCCACAAACTAACATGTAAGTTAAATCCCTGGGACACACATGACGAAAGGAAAGTAGTATGGGAAGTCCTGTGTATGTGTTGCTTTTATTGGTTAATGAATAAAGCCGTTTAGGCCAGTGGCTTAGCAGAATAGAGTAAGGGAGGAATTCCAAGCAGAGATAGAGGAGAAAGTAGGTGGAATCAGTGAGAAGCCATGTAGCTGCTGCAGGAGACAGATGCTTCTGCTGAAGCCTGCCAAAACTTTGCCGGTAGGCTACAACCTCGTGGTGATGCACAGATTAATGGAGATGGGTTAGTTTAGGATATAAGACCTAGCTATAAATATGCTAAAACTATTGGCCAAACAGTATTGCAATTAATATAGTTTCTCTGTGTTTATTTCTGGTCTGAGCGGCTGGGAAATAAATGAGTATGCCTCCGACTACAGGAAAGAATTTAAAAGTTTCCAGGAATGAAGATAAAACTTTCCCCCACATAAATTTATGAACTCCAACTTATGGTTCATGGTTATTCCACAAAATTTGATGGTGGAACTTATACCTTCTCCATCTTGGAAAAAATCTCAGGCTGGGTGTAAGCGATGCTTCCTGAGAGGTAGGGTGTGTAACACATCGCTCAGCCGAACATCCTAGTTAGAGCGGCTGAGAAACAGGCACTGGCCTGCGTGTCCTGACGATCGTACTGCACAAAGGCTGGCAGATGGCCATGAAGTTCACAGTCCCTTCCTCCCATGCCCTCATTACCTCTTCCATGATGTCTAAACGGCCTTGGATAGCCACATGTCTGTCACAGCCTGGGCTCCAGGCTAGATCTTCTCTGGAGGAACCAGGGGACTCAGCAGCTGTAGAGAAAATAAGCCTTGTCACTGAGGGGCCATTGGTTTCCTTGTGGCACTAGAGAGTCCTGTACAACACCAGGCTTGAGTGACGTGGGTGCTGAAGTCAGACACAAGGACATGCAGAGGGAGGATGAAGTTGACCCGCCACCCTAACTACTGTCTCCAGAACCAGGAGGGCGCCATCAAGTAGGCAGTGTTTAGGCTGGGTAAAGTCAAGACAGGGAATGTTTGGCTGCTCGCAAAGACATGGAGAGATATAAGTCTTCCTTGGACAAACCATCCAGGGAACTGGAATGCCTGCAAAGAACCAGGTGGGTGGGCGATTCGACCAGCACAGGGTCTTGGGATCAAAACCAAGGGTAGCACATGGACCCAAGGCCTCCATGAGCCTCCGTGAATATTTGGAGGGAGTGCTTTGAATTTCAGATCTAGAGAATGTGGAGGGGTGCAACTTTAGAGGAAGGCAGTGACGACAGGAATCCATGTTTGAAGGAATAAGTCAGACAGTATCAGGTAGAATCCAGGGAGGAGACTGAGCGGCCTCGGTACTGGGAACCAGTCAGTCTGAGCTGCTGTACACCATGTGGCATGCTGAGGAGGACCTGACATGAGCCTCATTTTGTACTCCAGGAAACTAATGCACAGAGGGGTGAGAGATCATGCCCAAAGCCACACTGCTAGTGAGAGAGGACCAGATGTCTAATCTACTGTGAGGGCTGTTAATCCCATCTGGCTACCACTACCATGATTTTTGAGACAAATTTGAAGTAAGCTTTATTAAATACTAGCCAGGAAAAAAAAATAAAGGCAGAGCCTACAATTCTGCCTTCATCAAGTTGGGGGCAAACATATATCCTGACACACTTCTGCCTATGTACCTCTGATGGGGAAGCTTTGTTAACCAATTATCTTCAAGAGGTGGGACCAAGTTAGGGTGTGGCTTTCTGGGACCCAGAGAAAAATGGGTGCACGGCCCAGGTGCTCTCTCTGTGGTTCCCTTGTGGCACAGCTGAGCTTGGACTTCTCGTTCCTGTTTCTTGAGTTTTCCCCCTTATAATAAATAAAAATATAATTGTTTATTTTTTAGTTAGCCTGGTTATTTCCCAGATTGAGCTAACTATTACAATTGGTGTCAGATGCTCTTTCTGATAATATCAAAAAAGCAGGTAAAACTCTGGGTAAGCTATCCTGGAGTTTGGTACATATTGATGAGGCTAAATTTTGTCTTTGTATGTACCTTTTGTCCCTGGTCATTAAATTCAATAAATTCCTCAATCTTTTCAAATCTTTTTACTGGTGCCTTTTGTAGAGTTTGGATCTCCTGTCCAGTGTTATATTTTAATGCCCTCAATAAGGATTCCAAAGTGTGAAGTCTGTCCAATGAAGATAATGTCTCATCCTTGGACATAATTTTTATAGCATGCATATTACCTTCCTGGAGAGACATTCTATCAGTCAGTCTATCATAACCCTTCAACAGAATCTGCTTAATACACTCAACAGTACAAATTCTCTCAGACAATGTCTCAGTACCCTCTGTCATTGACTAGGTTTTATTTGTCAAATTGGTTGTATCCTTCTCCAGTGTCAGTTTGTAAAGACTGTATCATTTAAAAAAAAAAAGATTTATTTATTTATGTTTACAGTGTTCTGCCTTAGAATGACCAGGGACAAAAGGTACATACAAAGACAAAATTTAGCCTCATCAGTACATATCAAACTCCAGGATAGCTTACCCAGAGTTTTACCTGCTTTTCCGGTAATATCATCAGGAGGAGCATCGGACACCAAATACCCTAAAGTAGCCAACGAATATACATGGGACCCCATATGTATGACTGATGTAAAGGAAATTAAACAAGCAATTGTATCTTATGAAATACATTCATTCTTCATTAGGGTAATGGTCAAAATGTGGGCTTCAAGCAACAAAGCAATGCCACAAGACTCGATTCAGTTTTAGAGCAACAGAGAAAAGCAAAAGGACTTGAGATTTCCCAAGATCAAATTCTGGGCAAGGGACTTTACTCTGATCCTCAGGATCAGGCCCTTTACAATGAACACACCTGTCTCTATGTAGCACAGCAGCTTTAAATGCTTGGGACAGGATTCAGAAACCAGAAAAGAGATCATATATTAGGGTTAATCAGGGTCAGAGAGAACCCTTTTAGTGATGTTTTCCAAAGATTAACTAAGGCTGTACAAATAGGGGTAACAGATCCAGAAGCTAGACCTGTACTAATTAAATTTTTTTTTGAGAATGCCAACTTAGAATGCAAAAAGATCCTTGGGTCTTTAAAGGTCAGATCAGCACCAATAGATGAATGAATCATGAATACAATGTATGTTGAAACACTTGACTATAGTACTAAAGCTTGGGTAGAAGAAGCAACTTCCAATGGTATGAGGAGACATCAAAATACCAAATGTTTTAATTGTGGTAGGATAGGACATCTGAAAAGGGATTATAGACAAGGAATTCCTAGGAATAATGTCTCCTCTGGAAATGGCAAAAAATAGGAGGACTCAGCCTTCAGGTATATGTGGGAGTTATGGCAAGGCCAACATTGGACCAATGAATCTAGGTCAACAAAAGACAGACAAGACAACCCAACACCATCAGGAAACTCCTTGGGGGGGCCTCTTGCAGACCCCCATGATGAATATGGTCCAATCATTCCCAGTTACTGTGGAGAACGCATCTTACCAGAAAAATTTAAAAATCCAGTGCCTATTGTAAAAACCCATACTGGTCTAGATGATGGAATAGATGTGGAGGATGAACCAAACACTCCAGTAAAACATAGGAAATGTATATTCTGGCAGACTCTATAAGTGATCAAAGATCAAAGCTAAGAGTGTATATAAATGGCATTTTTATTGAAGGCTTACTAGACATGGATGCAGATATAGTATCACTACCCCCAAATCTTGGCATCCAAATTGGCCTCTTCAAGAGGTAGATGTTCAGTTCCTAGAAACTGGAACCCTATCTCAAGTAAAACAAAGCATGAGATGGGTCTAATGCCGAGGACCAAAAGGACAGAGAGGAAGGCTAAGGCCATATGTAGCTAATATTACAGTGAATTTGTGGGGTCGTGACCTATTGCAGCAATAGAATACCCAGATTAACATTCCTGCAGCCCCCAAAACTTATGTTTCTGGGGAAGATATTAGAAGATATTATAGCAAAGGTCACCAGCCATTCAGGCTGTACAAAAACACAAAACAATTGACAAACCTTCAGAGGTACTAAAGGCCCTGCCTTTAAAGTGGTTGCCTGAGAAACCAATATGGGTTAAACAGTGGCCTCTAACAGAAGAAAAGTGGCAGGCTTTAGAACAGCTGGTACAAGAGCAACCTTCTCTGGAGATAGGGGCATTCTGCCTAGAGGTGAAAGTGACTTAGAAGCCAGGAATCAGACTAGCTGTCCTGAAACAATGGTTCCCTCTGACAGGAAGCTGGAAGACAAACAGGTAGAAAACAAGGCAGTGGGAAATACAGGCCAGACTTCCTCTGCACAGAAAAAAAGAGTATCTACAGGTAAACATTACTGGGGAAGATAAACTGAGGTCCCAACAGCTTATCAGCCTGAGCAGCTGAAGAATTTGAAAAGACCGGCAACGCATTTGAGGGTCCAATCATTTCGTCAGTATTTTCTTTGAGCTCTAGATCTGAAACTGTGCCAGAGGGCATTAAGTGGAATAATTGAACAACCAAAATAAAGTCCATCCAACTGCTTCGCGGAAAGATGGCGCAGTTAATTGAGTCGTGCGGCAAGCCTTCCTCTGTCTGCCAATAGTGTTCAGTGACGTTCTATAGGGCAGGCACCCAAGCTGACTTCAAAAGCAACACATAAACAGAAGGACCTCCTACACCAAACAGAAAGCAGCTAGGATAAGTGGTGTGCTGGCTACGTTTGTAGAAATGGATCTTTGGGGGCTGGAGAGATGGTTCAGAAGTTAAGAGCACTGGCTGTTCTTCCAGGGGAGTGGAGTTCAATTCTCACCACCCACACAGTGGCTAACAACTAGCTATAATGAGATCTGGTGCCTTCTTCTGGCATATTATACATAACAAATACTTTTTTTTAAAAAAAAAAGAAATGGGTCTTTGAGAGACCCATATTAGAATATTCTCTGCTAAAATGTTAGCCTTAGACTTACTTCAAAATCACCCAGGCCTGGTGGAGGGTCAGCAAGAAGCATGAAGGGGCATTCACAGCAAAGGTCCTGAGAGTCCATTCGGCTATCCCTCTACTTTTACGTATATAGCTTTATTTGTTTATTTAACTCATTTTTAGTTTATGTGATGTTCGTAAGTGCAGTATATGCATGCAGTGTCTGAGAAGGTCAGAACAGGGCATCAGATCCTCTGGTCCTGGGGCTTCGGACAAGACAGTTGTGGGCCTTCTTGTGGGAGCTAGAAATTGAACTCAGGTCATCTGGAAGAGCAGAAAGTGCTTTTAACTGCTGAACCATCCCTCCGACCCAGACACTTAAATTACATGTATGTGGCTGCATCTGTGTGCTGGGTACATGCATGTGAGTTCAAGTACCCACAGAAGCCAGAAGCGGGCATCAGAGTCTCTGGAGCTGAAGTGACAGGCAGTTGTCAGCCACCTAATATGGGTGCTGGGGACTGAATTAAGGTCTTCCAGACAAGTGATACACACTCTTAGCTGCTGAGCCATGTTCCCTGCCCCTTGAGGTTTTTATACTATAACTCAGTTGCCTGATGGGATTGTTAGCTAAAAACAGAAGCCATGATGGGCTGAATGGACAGATATACAATGGTGGGGATGAGGAAGAAATCCTCAGTCCAGACCTCCCTTCTGGAAGGCTGCGCTCCGTGATCCGAGATGGCCTTTGAGAGATAGGAGAAAAGGTCCAGACTAGCCTTAGTGAAGGGACTCCACATTTTGCTTCAGCTGAAGCCAGGGGCTCAGCCTGGAGAGAGTTAGTTAGAAAAGGCAGGAAGGGCTCTTCTTACTCGAGGGTGGGCTGTTCTGGGAAGATGAGCCTGTTCTGGTAGGAGTCTGCATAGACACCGTCTCTGTATGCTCTGCTTGGGGCCTCCAGCCAGGTTACTTGAGCTTGCTGAGATCCTTTACCCAGTGAAGAATGTGCCTGTGCGCGTCTTGAGCAGCAAGCATTTGCTTCTCTCTACTGGCCTCAGGCACTGTTCTCCAGAGCTGTGATGAGGTCTAACTTGGCTTCAGAATCCCTCAGGGGAAGAGGCTGGGGTGAGGTCGCTCCCCTCCGCCCTAATCCCTCACATCTGGATGGAGCTGTGATCTGAGCTCATCCAGGCCTCCTGGAGACTAGTCTGACAGAAAGCTTGGAGCACAACCCTAAAAACTGTCCTGCACAAAGAGCTCCCTCCCTGAAGAGAGCCTCAATATAGCTCTGCTTGGAAACACCATGAAGATCCTTCTCAGCCTACACCCTCAGCCATTAACTTTCTGGCCTCTGCAGTCTCCTCTACCATGCTGGCTGGGGTTGGATTGAGGCTCTGTGTCCCAGAAATGGGCTGGAGCTTGTCAATATTTCAGAATTTGCCTGAGGCCTCAGAGGACCAAGTTAGGTTGAGTAAGCTGGAGGAGGGGGAGTCTTCTTTGGTGAAAAAAAAAAAACAACCAAACTTAGGCAAGGCAAAAATCGGGCGCTCTGTCTCTCTGTCTCTCTGTCTGCTCTCTCTGTCTGTCTCTCTCTGTCTCTCTCTCTCTCTCTCTCTCTCTCTCTCTCTCTCTCTCTCTCTCTCTCTCTCTCTCTCTCTCTCTCTGT
>NW_026067910.1:19602260-19626941 GCF_014885135.2 Alexandromys fortis
TTTTTTTTTTGAGACAGGGTTTCTCTGTGAAACAGCCTTAGCTGTCCTGGAACTTGCTCTGTAGACCAGGCTGGCCTCGAACTCATAAAGATCCGCCTGCCTCTGCCTCTCCAGTGCTGGGATTAAAGGCGTGCGCCACCACCACTGGGCATTTTCTTGATTAATGATGATATAGAGGACTTGGCTCTCTATGGGCAGTCCTATCCCTGGGCAGGTGGTCCCAGGTTCTTTAAGAAAGCAGGCTGAGCAAGTCACGGAGAACAAGCCAGTAAGCAGTGTTCCTTCACAGCCTCTGCTTCAGCTCCTGCCTCTAGGTTCCTGCCTTGAATTCCTGCCCTGACTTCCCTTAACGGACTGTAAGATGAAATAAACTCCTCTCCAAACTGCTTTTGGCCACAGTGTTTATCACAATAACAGAAAGCATTGACCAAACGAACAAATATAGGCTCAGGATGATGGAGCACTTTGTCAGGGAGCACCTTGCTCTGCCTCGTGTGGAGGCTAGAACTTAGTCAAGATCACTTGGATCAGGTTTTAGGATAGGACATCTCTCTAGGGCTAAATCTATGCAGAAAGTCAGAAGGTACCATGTTCTAGAGGGGCTTCTCCAACAAGGATGCTGGGGCAGCCCTGACTGGATCATCTGCTGCATACCAATTCCATTTGTTGGACCCTGGCTTTTGCTATTCTTAGGATGGACATAACCATACTCTGTCTTCTAAGTTACTATTGCTTGGTGGTCCTTTATCATGCCAAGCTTTTTGCTGAATGCATATATGGATATGGCATCTAATTCTAGTTTTTTTCCTCTTTTAGTTTTCAGGGTATAATATAACAACATTTCCCCTCCCCTTTACTTCCTCCAAACCCTCTCTTATACCCCTCTTTGCTCTATTTCAAATTCATGGCCTTTCCCCATTAATTTTATTATGTGCATATGTGCATATACTATATATTCCTAAGTATAACCTGTTCAGTCTATATAATGTTACTTTTATGTATGTTGTCAGGGCTGACCATTTGGTATTAAATAAAGTCACTCTTTTTTTGTTTCTTTATCCTCTGGCACCTCAGCCTTCCGTATGCTGGATTATATATACTCCGCCACCTTAAAAAAAACTTTTTTGTTTTGTTCTGTTTTTCTACATGGAGTTTGGGGTGTTTCTGTAATCCCAACACCTGAGAGTATGAGGCAAGAGAACTGCAAGTGTGAGGCCAGCCTGGGCTACACAGCAAGTATTTGTCTTAAAAACAAAGCAAAACCCCAAATTATTATTATTATTACTTTACAAAATCAAAAGTTTAAGTGACATATGAAAGATTGCATTGCGGAAAGGTGGTGGTGACGGGACTGGAACCCAACCACCTGGCACTGTCTGTCCCTGTTGGTGGTGTGATTGTGTAAAGGAAGTTCTACACTGGGGCTCCCCACCGTCTCCCCTTGTAAGAAATAAATAATTATGTTTAATTTCCAGAGCATTTAGAATTCAGTGATGGTAGCATACACCTTCAATTCCAGCACTCAAGAGGCAGAAGCATGCTAATCTCTATGAGTTCAAGGCCAGCCTAGTCTACATAGTGGGTTCCAGACCAGCCAGTGCAGCATAGCAAGTCTCTCTCTATCTCCCTGTCTGTCTCTCCCTTAGACTCCATGCTCACAGGCATCCACATACGCATGCATGCACAGGTCCTTGTCTCCCTTAGCTCACAGCTAGTGCCTGCTTCTTGGGAGCTTTTTTAGTTTATCTTAGACTTGAAAAGTTACAGAATAAGCTATGTGACTGAGCCCCTCTATCAGAAAGGAGGGCATCCTTGAATTTCAGGTTCATCTTTGAACATCAGATAAGGCTTTGAATCCTGAACAAATAGATTGGGGAATCTGGGGACAAAGAGTTGCTTCTTTGAGAAAATCAACAAAATAGACAAACCTTTATCCAAACTAACCAAAAGGCAGAGAGAGAATATCAAAATTAACAAAATCAGAAATGAAAGGGGGACATAACAACAGACATGGAGGAAATACAGAGGATCATCAGGTCATATTTGAAAACCTGTTCTCCACAAAATTGGAAAACGTAAAGGAAATGGAAAACTTTCTGGATAAATATCACTTAGGAAAATTAAATCAAGACCAGATAAGCAAATTAAACAGAACTATAACTGCTGAAGAAATAGAAACAGTCATCAAAATCCTCCCAACCAAAAAAGGCCCAGGACCAGATGGTTTCAGCTCAGAATTCTACAAGACTTTCAAAGAACTAATACCAATACTCCTCAAATTATTCCACACAATAGAAACAGAAGGAACATTGCCAAACTCTTTTTATGAGGATACAATTACCCTGATACCCAAACCATAGAAAGACATTACTAAGAAAGATAATTACAGACCAATCTCACTCATGAACATTGGTGCAAAAATACTGGCAAATTGAATCTGAGATTACACTTTTAAAGAGACAGCAGACATGTCAACCAAATTCAACCAGTCATGTAACCTTTGCTTGGATCAAATAAATTAAATGTAAAAACAAAACAAACAAACAGAAAATATGACAAGATCAAGGACATTTGAACATGATGAATGTTTTATGACAGGGAATTATTATTATTTATGATGGCATTGCAGTTCTGTTTATAAATAAAAAAAGATTCTGGACCCCACACTCTAAGTACAGTACTGAGAGATGCTTCAGGAGTTAAGAGTGTTTACTGTTTACTAACAAATACTTACAGTACTGTAGCAGGATACAAGATTAACTAAAAAAAATCAGTAGCCCTCCTATATACAGATGATAAATGGGCTAAGAAAGAAATCAGAGAAAGATCACCCTTCACAGTAGCCACAAATAACATAAAATATCTTGGGGTAGCTTTTAACCAAAAGGTGAAAGATCTGTATGACAAGAACTTTAAGTCTTTAAAGAAATAAATTGGGGAAGATATCAGAAAATGAAAAGACCAGAAATCTTTAATAAATAAATAAACGGAAAAAAAAAACAAAGAAAAAAATGAAAATGAAAAGATCTTCCACACTCTTGGATAGGTAGGATCAAAATAGTAAGAATGGCAATCTGGCTGGGCAGGGGTGGTGCACACCTTTAATCCCAGCACTTGGGAGGCAGAGGCAGGTGAATCTCTGTGAGTTCGAGGCCAGCCTAGTCTACAAGAGCTAGTTCCAGGACAGGCTGCAAAGCCACAGAGAAACCCTGTCTCGAAAAAACAAACAAACAAACAAACAAACAACAACAACAACAACAACAACAAAAAAGAATGGCAATCTTACCAAAAGCAATCTACAGATTCAATGCAATCCCCATCAAAATCTCAGCACAACTCTTCACAGAGCTTGAAAGAACAATACTCAACTTCATTCATATGGAGAAACAAACAAAAACAGGATAGCCAAAACAGTCCTGTACAATGAAGGAACTTGCAGAAGCATCACCATCCATGACTTCAAGCTCTACTATAGAGCTATAGTAATAAAACCAGCTGGATGAGCCGAGAGGTGGTGGCACATGCCTTTAATCTCAACACTTGAGAGGCAGAGGCAAGCGGATCTCTGTGAGTTCAGGGACAGCCTGGTCTACAAGAGCAGGTTCCAGGACAGGCTCCAAAGCTATAGAGAAATCCTGCCTTAAAAAAATTAAATATGATAAAAAAAAATAAAACCAGCTTGGAATTGTCACAAAAACAGACAGATGGTGTAGTGGGGAGCTGCGGGCCACTTCCCACAGCTCAGCTCCCAGCCACCAGCTAGCTTTACCCAAAATAATTACACGGAAACTATATTCTTTTAAACACTGCCTGGCCCATTAGTTCCATCCTCTTATTGGCTAACTCTCACATCTCGATTAACCCATTTCTAATAATCTGTGTAGCACCATGAGGTGGTAGCTTACCAGGAAAGATCTTAACCTGCGTCTGTCTCAGAGAGGAGAATCATGGCGACTGCCTGAATCTGCTTCTTTCTTCCAGCATTCTGTTCTGTTTACTCCGCCTACCTAATTTTCTGTCCTATCAAAGGGGCCAAGGTAGTTTCTTTATTAACCAATGAAAGTAATACAAAGACAGATGACCCCCTCCACCAAGGTGGACCAATGGAATTGAATTGAGGACCCTGAAATTAATCCATACACCTATGAACACCTGATTTTTGACTAAGAAGCTAAAACTATACAATGGGAAAAAGAAAGCATCTTCAATAAATGGTGCTGGAATAGCTGGATGTCAACATGTAGAAGAATGCAAATAGATCCATATCTATTGCCATGCAGAAAATTCAAGTTCAAATGGATCAACGACCTCAACATAAAACCAACCACATTGAACCTCATAGAAGAGAAAGTGGGAAGTAGCCTTGATTGCATTGACACAGGAGACCACTTCCTAAATATAACTCTCAGACACTGAGAGAAACAATTAATAAATGGGACCTCCTGAAACTGAGAAGCTTCTGTAAAGCATAAAACAAAACAACAGCCTACAGAATGGGAAAAGATCTTCACCAACCCCACATCTGACAAAGGACTGGTCTCCAAAATATACAAAGAACTCAAGAAACTAGACATCAAAAGAACAAATAATCCAATAAAAATGGGGTACAGACCTAAACAGAGAACTTTCAACAGAGGAATCTCAAATGACTGAAAGACACTTAAGGAAATGCTCAGTTTCTTTAGACTTCAGAGAAAGGCAAATCAAAACAACTCTGAGATATTATCTTACACCTATCAGAATGGGTAAGATCAAAAACACTGATGACAGTCTATGATGGAGAGGATGTGGAGTAAGGGGAACACTCCTCCATTGCTGGTGGGAGTGTAAACTTGTACAGCCACTTTGGAAATCAGTATGACAGTTTCTCAGAAAACTAGTAATCAATATACCTCAAGACCCAGCAATATCACTTTTGGGTATATGCCCAAAGGATGCTCAATCGTGCTACAAGGACATATGCTCAACTATGTTCATAGCAACATTATTCGTAATATCCAGAACCTGGAAATAACCTAGATGCCCCTCAACCGAAGAATGGATAAGGAAAATGTGGTACATTTGCACAATGGAGTACTACTCAGTAGTAACAAATAATAACATCTTGAAACTTGTAGGTAAATAGGCAAAACGAGAAAAAAAAAAACATAGTGAGTGAGTTAACCCAGACCCAGAAAGAAAAATACAGTATGTATTCACTCATAAAGCAGATATTAGACATAAAGGAAAGGCTAATCAATCTATAGTCCACAACTCCAGAGAACCTAAGCAACAAAGAGGACCCTAAGAGAGACTTACATGAATCCACCTAGGAAGGAGAAAAAGACAAGATCTTCTGAGTAAATTGAGAGTTTGGGAAAGGGTGGAAGGGGAGAGAGGAGGAAGGAAGGGGAGTGGTAAAAATGTATAACTCAAAAACAAACAAACAACAACAACAACAAAACCCTATCAGGAGGTTCCACCCTTGCTGTGCTTCAGCACAGGGGGGAGGCTGGCCCTGGCTGTGCAGACAGTGGGAAGAAAACATAAACAAAACAGCAAAAAAAGAGTACTTACTGTTGGCCTGGTGGTGGTGGTGCATGCAATGCCAGCAAAGCCTTGGGAGGCAGAGGCAGGTGGATCTCTGTGAGTTCTAGGCCAGTCTGGTCTACAGAACAAGTGCCAGGACAGCCAGGACTGTTTCGCAGAGAAAAACTGTCTTGAAGAAAAACTAACTAACTAGCTAACTAACTACTAACTAACTAACTAACTGGTGCTTACTGTTCTTGCAGAGTACCTGAGTTCATTCCCCAGCACCCATGTGGTGGCTCACAATCATCTGTAACTCGAGTTCCCGGGGATCCAGTGCCCTCTCTGAGTTCCACAGGCTTGCACATACATAGTCTTAGACTCTTAGACGTGCACAACGTAAAAAAGTAAATATTTTAAAAAGAGCAACTAACTAAGCTCATAAAAAAAGAAAACACGCAAGTGGTGGAGGGACTTGCCCAGAAGAAAGTTTCAGTGAGGGAACGGATTGGGGGAGGGGTGTGAGGACGACAAAATTCATCACATGCATGAAATTGTCAAACACAGAAACTTAAAAAATAAACACAGTTCTTGGACTTTCCTTTAAAACAACCCAAGGATGACAGCAGAGGTGAGGTTGCTTAATTAATACTTATAGTATAATTACATTTTAGTAATCCATTTTAATGTGTGCTATCATTTTAAATTCTATTTTTTGTATGCAAATCATTTTCATAGTCAAAATTCATGAAAAAAACTGTGCCCCACAGTATGTACAAGGAAAGTACTGAAAATACCTTCAGAAAGTTAAGTGCTAGGATAGTGTCTGAAGATTGAGAGGCTAGAAGTGAAAACTTGGGAAACTCCATTGGTACATCTGTTCTTTCTTCTTAATCTGTTGGAATGAGCGTGCATATCAGAAAGGAAGGCAATGTTTAAAACGGTAGTGGCTCAAAGGGGCAGGAAAAGCAATTCATAGCAGGGACAGCTCCTTTCTCTGGGAGGCACCAGCTAAGCCCTGTTCCCCATCTTTACCACCCATGCAGAGCTGACAGGAGAAGTCTAAGAGAGGAGGGGAGAAAGGAGCTTGTGCCTTGTGAGTAGACTCTGAGTTACACAGAATGCCAGTCACTCCTTAACACATGGGGGAAACTGAGGCTAGAGGGGTTGATGATCTGAGAGAATTAGTGTTTGTTCCCTGGTGGTGGGCACGGTCTTTCTTACACTCCCGGAAGCCATGCCATGACATGTAAAGCGATTCGCCCCATAGGAATTACTTCCTATGGAAGGGAGTTAGTCTCCCTTCTCGGTGTGGGCGTCGAAAAAACAGTCAGAGCTTCACTCTTAGTGCCAGGCATTTCTGCCTGACTGGAGCAAGAACCCAAGAGAGCCAGAGGCCTGAGGTTTGGTGCTGGGTCTGCTCTGGCACTATAAGGCCCGAGCCCACTCCTTGCCTAGACGACTAGATGAGCCACAGCCCTTGGATCGTTCTGGGAAACTGGGAGATGGCTCCTTTATTCCATTTGTCTCCTCAATGGTGGTGCTGACCCTACTTGGATCACTGACCCTTTTGACTCCTCTTCCTTCACGAGGCCCTTTGAGGTCCTTCCCTGGATGCTCTGGCCCGAGGGCAGCCACACCCTGCAACCGGACCTCCGCCCAGGCCGCCCGTGCTCTCCTAGGCATCCGGTTGTCACAGTTCCCCCAATCTTTCTTTCCCCGTTTCTTCCTGCATTCCCATTTCTTTCCTTCTTGTTGGTGTTTTTCTCAAACTCCCTGCTCTAGCTCTTGTCCAGACGCGTTATTCTCAAAGCCTCTTCCGCTCTCAGTCCCCGCTATCTTACTCACCTCTCTCCTCGATCTCTTCCCTTTTCTGTACAGTGTTTCTATCTTCTGTCACCATCACCTTTCCTTCCCTCCCCTTCTCCCGGTATGTCTGTCTCCGGTTTCTCTCTCATTCCTACCTCGTCGTCCTGGGGTGTCCCTGGGTCCCTGATCCCACTCACCCGCCTCGACGCCGAGCAGAGCGAGCCCGGCCAGGGCGCAGAGTAGCGGCTGCATGATGAGGAGCCAACCGAGCACAGCTTGTGTGTCCGTAGCCGCCTCCCCGGGATCACGCCCGCCCGGCCCAAGGAAATGCAGTTCCAGCCAAAATTCCTGGGCGGCTCCGGGTTTCTGGCTCCAAAGAACCCGCCCCCTCCAGAAGCCCCACCGAGAAGGCCCAGCCCGGGATCCCATCCCAAGGCCACCTCTCCTTCTAGTCCCTGACCCCACCTCCAGCCTTGGACCCCCACAGAGAAGTGGGGGAGGAGGCTGCTTCTGGGGCCACTACTCGGAATAAGCCTATTCCACAGACAACCAGACTGAGGCCAGAAATGAGGATTTTCCTGTGTCCCTCCCAGGATCGCGCAGGATTTGAAGCACTATCTCTGAACCAGAAAATGAAGGCTCAGGGTATTGGACAGAGGAAACTGAAGACCTAGCCCTGCCGTCCGCAGAAACTCACTGATAAAGACCATTTAACTCCTTACTAAAGAGACTAAAGAGTAAAGGAATGAGATGCTACAAGGTGTCCAAACAACTACTCAGACCCGGGGTATCGACCTGTCTGTGCTGGTGAGGGCGCCTGGCCTATCACCCAGTAAGTGACAGAAACCAGCAGTAGGTGACCTCATCTCAGGGGGAATTTACAAATCTAGAGAGTTATGTCGCTCCTTTATCACTTACAAGTTACAACTTGCAGTGCAGTTTTAAAGCAAGGGATGTCCCAGAGATGAAATAGAACTGAAGCGATAGCAGTTAGCAAGTATGTTAACCGTGCACTAGGTAGTATTTGGTGAATGGAGGAAAAAAATAAAAGAAATAAAAAGGAAGGACATGACTGCTCCTAGTACGGCGGAGGAGAAAATTTAATGTAGATAAAAGGGAGAGCACGGCCAGAGTCAGAGACATCTAAACTGTCTGTGTCAGAGACGGTATAAACTGGAGCTAAACCCTGGTGTTCTCTTCGGCCATACCATCTCTCATCCTCAGTATAACCTCACTAGGGACCTGTTATCATATAGCCATTCCGAAGATTTAAAAAAAAAACCTGATATTCAGTGAGGGTAAGAAACTTGCTGATGGCCACACAGTTGGGCGATGTGGAATCAGGCTTCAAATTTAGCTTTGCTGCCTCTGCCTGCAACCAGTGTTTTAGATAACTACCGCCACCCTTAGCTCTGTTTCTATGCTGAGCAAGCTGCTGGGTGAAGGGTAGTAGGACGGAAGGAGGGAGGGTGCATATCTTCAATCAGGAACTGGGTGGGTTTTTTGTTTTCAGTGAGCTTGAAACCACCTCAAACCTCCTGCAGTTTAGAACGTGAAATGGTTGATGCTTCATTTGTGGAACACACCCATTCAACAAGTGCAAAACCAAATGACAACAAAACCATAAAGCGAGAACACTGATTCTAAAAAAAATCTGCAGAGTCCAAGCACAGAGCTCCTAGCTGCAGGTAGCACCTTTGCAGGAGAATGGCTTCACCCATTGAGAGTCAAGAGAGCGTCTGAGGGTCATGGCTGTCAAAGTATGTGTCTGTGTCTCCATGTGGGTGTGTATAGATGAGCACAGAGGCCCGACGAGAGTGTTAGATGCCCTGGAACTGGAGTTACAGGCAGTTGTGAGCCCCTGATGTGGGTGCTAGAGACCAAACCTGGGCGCTCTGCAAGTGCAGTGAGTGCTCTCTCGGTCACTGCGCCCTCACGTGCTGAATCGGCCATGCAGGTGCTGAATCGGCCATGCAGGTGCTGAATCGGCCATGCAGGTGCTGCACATCACAGTCCCTGTGTTCATCAGGAGCTCTTCCTGCTCATCCCGGTGCTCCAGGACACACCGGGAGTTGTCAGGTCTGCCATCAAGACTTGGATCTAATTCTTACCTTACTTGCCCCCCCTCTAGGATTAGAATGCCCAGATGAGCAGGTTTAGGGGGAAGGATTTGTCTCAATAATGCCAAGAATTGTCTATATTTGTATAGGGCATTCTGCTTTAGTTTAGCTTAGACGGGCATGAAATTGTAAAACAAAAAACCTAAACCCATAAGGATTGTTTTTTTCATCTTAGAGCCATTGGGCCACCTAATTTTTTGAATTTAAGATAAGAAAACACAAAGCCTGGCGTGGTGACACATGTCTGTAATCCAGAACTTAGATGACTTAGGCAGGAGGGTAGTTGGTCAAGGTTAAACTGAATTACATAGTGAGATCCATACTCTAAATAAATAAATAAATAAGTAACATGAATTAGGTACTTCATCATTGTTAAATTACAAAGTATGGGCCCATGTAACAACTCAGTGGGTAAAGACGCCTGCTCACCTAGGTTTGTATCCACACTGGGGAAGACTCTGACCTTCATAAGCAGTGTGTGGTATGTACACATACACACTCACTCATGCACACACACACACACACACTCTCTCTCACACACACACTCACTCACACACACACTCACACACACAGGAATAAAAGTAATTAAATTTAAAAAATCAATTAATTTGGTGAGTGTGATGACACACAGCTTTTAATGCCAGCACTCAGAAGGCAGAGGCAGGAGGATTTCTCTGAGTTTGATGTGAGCCTAGTCTACATAGCAAGTTCCAAGACAGCTAGGGCTACATAATAAAATCTAGTCTCAAAAGAATTAATTAAAGAAACAAAGTCATGCTGGGCAGTGGTCGTACACGCCTTTAATCCCAGCACTTAGGGAAGCAGAGGCAGGTGGATCGCTGTGAGTTTAAAGCCGACTTGGTCTACAAAGCGAGTTCCAGGATAGCCAGAGACCAGAGATACACAGAGAAAGCCTGTCTTGAAATAAAAAAAAGAAAGAAAGAAAGAAAAGAAAAAAAAAAGAATGAACAAAGAAAAAAACAAGAAAACAAAAAACCCCAAAGTAATGAAATATATAATGTAAAAACATTGAAAGCACTGTTACTAGCTGCTCCTACCTTTGCCCAGTCCACTCAGCTTGGTGTCCTCTTCCTCTTCATCCACAAATTCTGTACTTATTCAATATATATTGAGACATGGGATGAAAAGGATATTTTGCTTTTACATTTATATTTACCTCCATCATATCATTAGATCTTGGAAGGTCATTGAAGACTTGAGAAAGTTCATAGAAATTAACAAAATAACACCCATTTAATTCCTTCTGAGAGCAGCAAAAAGAGAGATGGATTAGTTATTAGGCACATGTGTTGTTTGCTCTTCCAGATGGTCTGCATTCCTAGCACACATGGCAGCTTACGACAGCCTGCAACTCCAGTCCTAGGGGATACCTTCTTCTGGCTTCCAGGGATAGTGTGTACCAGGTACACACACATACATGCAGGCAAAACACCTGTACACAGAAAATAAAACTAAAATCATTAAAAATAAACCAATAAAATGAAAAGGAAAGCATCACAAGTGATCCCAGTGGGTGCCACTGTTTATCTGGTATCCTTTACTAATAGACGTGTGGTCATGGGCTTTCCACAATATGATACACTAGTTTTAAAAATATAGCCAAACAGTGATGACACATGCCTTTAATCCTAGCACTTGGGAAGCAAAGGCAAGTGGATCTCTGTGAGTTTGAAGTCAACCTGGACAGTCAGGAGAAACCCTGTTACTTAAACACCCCCACTCAAAAAAGTGAAAAGAAATATATATATATATATATATATAATGTATGAGTGTGTGTGTTGTGAGTGTATGCTGCATGTGTGAGGTTGATGGCAGAAGTCAGAAGAGGGAATTGGATTCCTCACCTCACCAAGCTGGAGTTAGTTGTGAGCCACCTCACGTGGGTGCTGAGAATAGAGCTCAAGCCCTCTGGGAGAGCAGCAGGTGCTCTTGTCCACCGAGTCACCTCTCCAGCCAATGACACATGTTTGATCAGTATCCAACTTCAGTACCAGATGCTGAAGGGGAATTTGCCAATCAATATTTTAATGTTTATTTAGCAGTAGTCCAGGCTAGCTAGCAATTAAGAGTGTTTTTTTCCACGCTCCACTAAAGGGAGCGCTCTTTCCAGTTGTTTTATATTCATTTGCTTCCGGGGTACTTTTCTGTAGTTGGAAATGCAGGCTTTGTCTGAGGCCTGACAGCCATACATTTTCCTTCTTGCTTCCTTCTCCTTTTGGAGTCTCACAAGATAGAGGTAGCAATGGCGCCAAAGAGCTAGGGAAGCCTCGAACTCCCAGCCCATCCCCAGTGTGTGTGTGTGTGTGTGTGTGTGTGTTGTGCACACATTCCATAGGTATGCTATGTCTGAGAGGAAAGATTTTTGTTGTTGTTTGTTTTTTGATTTTTTGAGACAGGATCTGTCTACATAGCCCAGGCCGACCTGGAACTCATTAAGACTTGCCTGCCTCTGCCTCCCAAGTGCTGGGATTAAAGGCGTGCACCATTACCGCCCAGCTAAAATTTTTTTAACTTTTGAAGTTATTTTTAACTATGTGTCTGTATGTGGGTATATGCACATGACTGCAGTTTCCTCCAGAGGCAGGCCTGTCAGATCTGCTGGAGCTGGGGTTACAGGCGGTGGTGAGTTGCCTGATGTGGTACAGGGATTTGTATGTGCAATGCCCGTGCAGGACAGAAGAGGGTATCAGATGCCCTGGAACTAGATATGGATGCTAGGAACTGATCCTAGGTCCTCGCAAGAGCAGCAAGTCCTTCCTCCCTTCCTCCCTTCCTTCCTTCCTTCCTTCCTTCCTTCCTTCCTTCTTCCTTCCTTCCTTCCTTCCTTCCTTTTCTTTTTTAAAAGATTTACTACTTATGTATATAGTGTTCTGCCTGCATGCATGCCTGCAGGCCAGAAAGAGGACACCAGATCTCATTACAGATGGTTGTGAGCCACCATGTGGTTGCTAAGAATTGAACTCAGGACCTCTAGAAGAGCAGCCAGTGCTCTTAACCACTGAGCCACCGCCCCAGCTCCCCAAGAAGAGGTGAAAGACAACTACTGCTAGAGGTAAAAGATTGGCTTGTTTCCCTACAAAATCCACCAGAACTAGAAGGACATGAATCACCCCATATATTGGCAGAACTGCAGCGTTTGGAAAGAAACTTATGTGCTCACCTACAGAAGCCAGCCGAAACACACGAAGGATGGCAGTACACACCTATTCTCCAAGGTCCACCTTCAGCATTCTCCAGAAATGAGCACTGACGTTGAAAAGGGAGGTGGGCATCAACAGATAGAACTAGTGGGATATGCCAGGCCGCTGCCAGGCAGTGGAGCACATGGGCAAGCTGGCTGGGTGGTGGCAGTAAGTGCCATTGTTTGCTGTTACTCTGTCGTTTTCTCACTGTCTTCTTTGAGCATGGAGCTCGGCTGAGGCTGCACTGCTCTTAGCACCAGTGAGGCAATCAGCGATTATGTTTCAGATACAAAAGGGATTAAGTGATCGCATGTTGGAGGCAGAGATCTGTGTAGCCTGCTTTGTTCTCTGAACTCTCAGGCCCCAGGAAAGTCAGCAGCCAGGGATGTGTAGGAGGCGACAAGCAAGTGGGGTTATTTGGTGTCTGGCAGTGGTGAGCGTTGTGCAGTCTGGGTCTCAAGGCCACCCACAGAGGGAAGTGCTCTTTCCAGAAGAGCTACCCCATCCCGGACAGATCCTATTTCCTGTCAGATAGCACAGAAACCCACATACAGTGGAATAGGAGGTGGCCAAGGTATGCCATTCTAGGGACCCAAGCAGTTTGCTGCAGTGTTGCTTCAGGCCATGCATGCATGCTACAATCTATTTTGGGAATTCCTCAGCCTGGGCTGCTGGGGAACACATGTCAGGGAATCTGTCAGGGACTTGTTCTTCTTGCTGGTGGCCAAAGGCACGGAGCCAAGGGAAGCAGGAAATAGAGGCTGGCTAGACTTCTGGGCATTGAGATTGGACAAGAGGGTCTATCCAACTGGAAGAGCCTCGCTGGCTGGGGTGGGCGGGGGGTTGGAATGCACAACGCCTTCTTGTCCTCTGTTTTTGGCACCAAACAAAGATTTCCAAAGCCACAGGGAAGCCTGAACTAGGAAAGCCCCCCTTGAAGCATTGAAAAAGGCCAGCTTTTCTGTGCACAAAAGGAGGGCAGTTGATGGTCCAAGGCTCACAGAATCAACAGTCAGAAAATGTGTCACTAGTTTGGCACGGGTGCCTCCATTGGGCTAAGAAAATGAGGTAGAAGACTTAGAATGTTGACATTCAGTGGTTTTAAAAATAGTTATTTATTTTATTTTATTTTGAGACAGGGTCTCGTAGCCCTGGCTAGCCTTGAACTCACCACGTGGCTGAGAATGACCTTGAACTTCTGATCCTTCTGCCTTCAGTTCTGGGATTACAGACTGCTCTACTGTGCCTGGTCTATGAGGTGTTGGGTACTGAATCCAGGACTGTAAATGCTAAGCAAGCACTCTACTTATTGAGCGACAGCCCAGGTGTCCTCTGTCCCAAACACTCCCAGGAGGGAGGAGGTATAGGAAGAGGAGGCAGTCTCCTCAGGGCAGGGAGACAGAAATGCAGGGGTGAGGGATGAGATGAATGCTAACAGTGGTGTGTTACCTGCCAGCTCAGCTCTGGGGTGCTCTCAAGGGATGTTCACACATGGGGTGCTCACACACGGGGTGCTCCACACAGTGCCTTCACAGTGCTGAGTTCAGTTAACACCACAAACATGGCTTTTCCCAGATGTTCTAGGATCCCCTGTAGAGACTGGTGGCAGCTGGCATCCCCCACCCCTACCCCTGAGGGAATGTTCTCTGCAGCTCTCTGGAGAGATGATCTATTTAAGTCACCATAAAAATGTTAGCTGTCTGCAGACAATGTGTGGATGACCGCTTGAAGAATCTGAGTTAGTTTTTGCTGGTTATGGAGTTGGTTCAAATCCTGATTATCTTTACTGGTTGTAGCCTTAGGCAGCACCCCCACCCCCATCTTTAGCCCACACTAGAAAATGGAGTCATAAAAACATCTCAAGTAAAGCAGGGTGTGGGCACTTGCCTGTCTTCTCAGTCCTTTAGAACTTGCCTGTCTTCTCAGTCCTTTAGAGGAAGAGATGGGAGGGTTGGCAGTTCAAGGCCAGCCTGGGCAACACAGTAGAACTCTACCCATCTCTGAATTGCTCTCCCAAGTTTTTCTGAGCCTAAAGCTGTTCAGTCAGGGCCTTGCTGATTCCAACTTTCCTCAGGGGAGAAAGGCGTGAGCGACGTCAGATCTTCAGGACCGTTCAAGGAAAATTGATAACAGTGGAGGCCTGGCAGGGTTTAACTGAGCCGCGACAGCGACACAGTCACAACAAAATCTCATTCTTTTTCTTCCGGCAAAAAGAGTACCTAGTTTTATGTACTCTGCACACAAGTCAACACATAACTTTCATATTTACCAGCATCAGTATGTGCACAGATTTTGTGGAATATTCAAATCAAGGTGACCTAAGCAAATACTTATCATTTCTCTTCCATACCTTTGCTTTTGTTTGATTTTGTTTTAAGATAGGATCTCTTCCAGCCCAGGCTAGCCTTGGACTTGCTCTGAAACCAGTATAACCTTGATCCTGGGGCCTCCACTGCCCCAGTCCTGAGACTGTAGGTGTTGGCCATTTATATCCAGCGCAAACTCCCTCATCTAAATTGTTATTTTGTTTGAGATGAGGACTTACTGTGCCATCAAAGCTGGCCTTAAAATACTAGACTCACTGAGACAGTGACATGTGTCTCTAATCTCTGCACACTGGAAGAGTTCAAAGTGATTCTTGTCTGCACATAGCGTTTAAGACAACACACACACACACACACACACACACACACGCACGCATGCTTATGGTCTCAAGAGAACACTCTGTCTCAGCCTTCCTTATGGCTGGGGCTATAGATGTTACCATACCACACCAGGCTTTTCCAGGTTTCTAAGAATTTTTTTAAAAGCGTTTACTTAATTTTAAGTCCATGTTTTCTACTGACTTGAAACTATGAAGTAGGATGATTATACACAAACACCTTTTTTTAAGAGCCTGGATCTTGGTATACATTGGAGGATCATCTTAATTGGTGTCCAAGAGTACTGAGCTGTTTCCTATGCTCGCCTACCTCACCAGCTCCCAGAAGCAGAAGCCAAATGACCACAAATTTGTGGCCAGCCTGGGCTGTATGGCTAAACTCTCAAAAAGAAAATAAAAATCTTTCACCAATGCATGAGATGAGAGCTAATATATTATAAGCAAGAGGACCTCCAATCAGGAACATTTAATTCTCTGCCTTACGTGGTTGGCAATCCCTGTAAGGCAGCATCTGAATGGTCACTAGCGTTCAATAGCTCTGTAATACCTTCCCTAGTGGACAGGGGAGCCCTGAGAGCAGGCCAGCCTCTCTTCTACATCCTCCCAGTTGTGAGAGACTAAAATAGGGTTGGGTGAAGAGTCACGAACCTGGAAGGGTAGCCTCAAATGTTTACAATGTGTAGCTCTATAGGAGAGAGGTGGGGTTAGTTAGAGGCTAGACTGTCTATCCTGCTGAAGGTGTGATGGCCACAACTGAGTTAAAGCGACAAGAGGTTTGGAGCCAGGAGGTCATTTTTTTTTTTTTTTTTTTAAGTTTGGAACTTGGACTGGTGCCTGGGAATCTCATCAGCCTAGTCCCTGCATATCTGACCTAGGCCTTCTTCCTAAGGTAAAAAATCAGGAGCAACATTGGAATCATTCATATTTACAAGGTCACAGGGACACCGTGCAGTGGTCACTCAATACTCAAATTGGTACTTCCCTACTGGATGTCACTTCAAAGAGGCATCTCAAGTGGTCCTTTGTTCAAAGAAATGGATTCATTTCCATAAAAGGAACTCAATAGTGGAGTCTATTTCAGATATGAATTTCACAGGAAATGCTTTTCACTGTGAATATACGGCTATTGGGGAAAGACTGTGCTACACTTAGTTTTGTGCCTGGCAATTAGTCCTGAACACACTACAGACTTTGGAGCCATGGGCGTCTAGGTGTGATCCTTCATTTCCTCATTTGCTAGTCCTGATTGTAAAGAAGCTACTTATTCATTCAGCTCCCGCTGTCTTCCTTGCTTCTGATTTTTTGAGAAAGGGTGTCAAACTACCCGGCTCATCAAAACTCACCGTGTAACATGATTTCATGAACCTCTTGTTTCTAACTCCCGAATGCTGGAGTTTTCTAAGTTGCAAATACTGGGCTAGCAGCAATATTTCTTGGCTAATATTTGCAAAGTATCCACCGAGGTAGCCTGGTGAAAATATAAGGACATCAGGGATCTGGGTGTGCAGGGGGTTAAAGGAGTGTTGCATGAAAGGCAAGCATGGCTAGTAGCACAATACCTGGCATGCAGTGAGTGATCATGTGATTTTATTAACATGGAAGCCATTCTGTGGGATCCTGCTGATTCCAAGGACGTGATGAGACTGCCTAAGGATCCTCCTCTGGGGAGGGATGTCTAACTAACAAGGTGCCAGGGTAACAGTTGTGACACATCAATCACTGAAACTTCATGATGTATTTATTTCTGTTTCCTAGGAAACAGGCTAATACTCTGACCATAAGCCTGGGAACCCTGGCTGTGCAGACGTTAAAGCTTCCTAAATGCTGTTGCGATCACCCTGGGCTGGTCAAGAAGCCCCAGGTCTGCAGAGGGCTTATATTATTTGTGCATTGCTATGGATACAGCACAAAGGCAGGCGCCAGTAACATGGACAGGATGTAGGATTTAAGGCAGCTAATGACAGGGACCATTCTCTCTGAATGTATTATTCCTGGAAAACTTTTGCAAAATATTTGGGGCATGAGGCATACTGCTGAGAACATGACTTTGGGTGGTTCATTCCACACTCCTGACAGGCAGCTTGGGGAAAAGTTGAGAGGTACATGTGCCATGGTGTGTGTGTGTGTGTGTGTGTGTGTGTGTGTACTGGGATCAAACTCAGGCCATTAGGCGTGCGGGTAAGCACCTTACATGCTGAGCCATTTTGCCAACCCCTGTACTGTGTACTTCAAATCCATCCTAGCTAAATTGATCAAAATAGAATTTGGAGGTGTCTACAATGAACTGTGCTAGCCAGCTCAGTTCAGCCTTTCTTTCTTTCTCTTTCTTCCTTCCTTCCTTCCTCCCTCCCTCCCTCCCTCCCTCCCTCCCTTCCTTCCTTCCTTCCTTCCTTCCTTCCTTCCTTCCTTCCTTCCTTTTTTCTTCTTCAAGACAGGGTTCCTCTATGTAGCTCCAGCTGTCCTGGAACTCACTTTGTAGACCATGCTGGCCGTGAACTCAGAATCCCACCTGCCTCTGTCTCCAAGTGTTGGGATTAAAGGTATGCACCACCATGCCCAGCTATGGCTTTTTTTTTTCCTTACTTGCCCTTCATAAGTGGCTATCAGTTGGCTCTTGTACTGTCTTCAAGATAGATTGTTCCCTCTCTAAGGGAGCAGCACGGGATGTGAACAGCTTAGGTCTTCTTGGCAAACTGTCAAGTATTAAATGAAAACCAGACAGGTACTTAGAGTGCTTTCTGAGATGCCAGTGTTAAATGGCAGCTGACATGTGGCAACACAATAGGGTCTCTCCGTTACAAATACATTACTCTTTATTTAAATAAAAAACACACACAATAATAATGTATGTTTATATGACATGCATATTTAACGCATAGGAATTGTTGCCTAGGATCGAGGACAGCGAGGAATGGGGATAAAAGGAAAAACAATCAAGAGAAGACTCAGAGAGATGACGTAATGCTCCCTGGAGACACAGCTGTTGAGTGGAACTGAGCTGAACAGAGCTGTCACTCAAAGGAGCAAACCCCTGCTCGCGGCCTGGTGCTCTCAAGAGCAAACAAGGGCAGCAATCAGAGACTGAGCAGGGTGCTGGCGGTGGGCGGTGCATGCACACCTTTATCCCAGCATTCGGGAGGTGTGGCAGAGGCAGGGGGATCTCTGTGAGTTCGAAGCCAGCCTGATCTGCAGACCAGGTTCCAAGACAGGCTCCAAAGCTAGAGAAACCCCGTCTCAAAAACAAACAAACAAACAAACAAATGACTGAGCAGGACCTTACTGTTTAAAGACACCTGTGTATGAAAGCCATTGCTTTGCATGCTAACCTGAAAACAGAAAGAAAGCAGTGTTCTGTTCATCACCGACTCTCAGAGGTTACTGCTACTGTTGTCACTTTTTCTTTTTCTTTTTGGTTTTTGAGACAGGGTTTCTCTGTGGCTTTGGGGCCTGTCCTGGAACTAGCTCTGTAGACCAGGCTGGTCTCGAACTCACAGAGATCCTCCTGCCTCTGCCTCCTGAGTGCCGGGATTAAAGGCGTGCGCCACCATCGCCCGGCTGTTGTCACTTTTTCCTTGGAAAGAACAGATTCATGCATTTGTCTTCCCTTTTGGGGAGCTCTGCTTCTTTTTGATTGACTCATTTCATTCCCAGTAGCATCAAAGGGAAAGGAAATGAACCATGATTGTCCTGGGGTAAATAATCCCAGCTCAATGAACCAGTAACGAATTCTCAGGAGTTGAAGCAGGAAGTTCTTGAAGATATGGTTCTTTTAAAATACTCTTAGAGCTGGGCAGTGGTGGCACACACTTTTGGTCCCAGCACTTGGGAGGCAGAGGCAGGTGGATTTCTGTAGTTCGAGGCCCACCTGGTCTATAGAGAAAGTTCCAGGTTACACAAATAAGCCCTGTCTCAAAACAAAACAAAACAAAAAACAAAAAACAGCCGGATGGTGGTGGCGCACGCCTTTAATCCCAGCACTCAGGAGGCAGAGGCAGGTGGATTTCTGTAGTTCGAGGCCCACCTGGTCTATAGAGAAAGTTCCAGGTTACACAAATAAGCCCTGTCTCAAAACAAAACAAAACAAAAAACAAAAAACAGCCGGATGGTGGTGGCGCACGCCTTTAATCCCAGCACTCAGGAGGCAGAGGCAGGTGGATCTCTGCGAGTTCAAGGCCAGTCTATAGCCTGGTCTTCAGAGGTTATTTCCAGAACAGCCAAGGAAACCGTATCTCAAAACCAAAAACAAAACAAAACAATCTAAAAATATCTTCGAGACCCCTGAAATGGTCACCATAGATCAAATAAGAGACTATGGAGTATTCAGCTCTAAATTGAACGTTCATATCATATGCCCTTCCACACAGGCTCAGGGATCTTCTAGAGCGGGGTGGCGTGGACGAGATTGCCAGAGGCAGAGGTGGTGGGAAGCAGCAAGGAGACTCTTTCCTGGTCACGGAAGGGCATTTGCACATGTGACCACACAGTGACTGTCACAGCGTGCACGAGACCTGCACAAACTCAAGCTGGGCAGAGAATCTCAGCACAGGATGTGGGCACAAAATCCTACCAGTGGCCGAGGAAGCTGTTGGCATTTGATAGCTTCGGGGAGAGGGAGAGGCAGTTTCCTTTACTGGGTGACCCCTGGCAGGTCGACCACACACTGGGGCGGGCCAAGATTGTATGAAATTATCGAAGAATCAGTAAAAATATTGTTAAAATATTTGACAATTTCATACATGAACCTAATGGATTTTGGTTGTGTTCAGCCTTTCATTAGCCTTCCGCTTCCTCCTTTCACTGAAAACTGTCTTCTAATGCTATGGGAGCTCCTTCAGCTCCTTCAGCCAATAGCCTTTAAGATACCATCCCACTTGGGTGCGGTCTCTTACTTTATAAATGTAACTGTAAAGCATGTGTATGTGTGTGTGTGTGTGTGAGTGTGAGCGCAATGCTCTTTCTCTCTCTTGCTTCCAGCTACTAGACTCTCTTTCCTGTTTGTGCAGAGGGCTGTAATCTAGGACAGTGATCTGAGTCTTCCTTAAATAAACAACCCTTTATTATACGTCATTCCCGTGGGATTATTTTGTGTCTTCCACCATCATTCTAAACTATCTCCTATTTTCAAGTCTGTATTTGTGGGTGGGTAGGAGACCCACTGAGTGTAATGATGGCTTGAATGACCATCAGTGGGGTTAATTACTAGAAGATGTGTCTTGTCAGTGGCTATCCCACTGAAGAGCATGATACTCCCTCTACCAGCATCCATTAACTTCCCACAATTCCTTCAAGGGGGGCGAGGGGCATCATTTGGCTCTTGCGTGTGCATGATGAAATAGGTGATGGGTGATGGGACCAATCTTGAGCAGGCCACTGCAGCTTCAGTGAGTCCACAATGTCGTGTCCAGAAGACACTGCTTCACAGTGCTCCTCCCCATCCTCCAGCTGTTCCATTCTTGAGCCACACTCAGACAAATATAATACATATTCACTCATAAGTGGCTTTTAGACATAAGGCAAAGAAAAACCAGCCTACAGGCCACAACCCTAGAGAAACTAGATAATAAAGAAGACTCTAAGAGAGACCTACACAAATCTACATATGAAGGTGAAAAAGACAAAATCTCCTGAGTAAATTGAGAGTGTGGGGGTCATGAGAGAGGGTAGAAATGGAGAGGGGAGGAAGGGAGGAGTGGAGAAAATGTATAGCTCAATAAAAACAATAAAAATACCAACAAATTTATGAGCCTATGGTAGCCATTCTTATTCAAACCACCACACTGATCCTCCTCTATTTCAGAAAGGTCTTCACCAAGAGTACAGCTTAGAGAGGAATACACAGGGAGCTACAAGGAAGGTGGCACTGTCCTAGCCAGCCAGATCAGCTTACTAAATCCTGACAACCAATGGGGTAGCAGGTGTCAAAACCAGGTTGCCTTCATATCCATGGCTCTTTCGTTCTATCTGTACCCTTTTCCTTAATTCTAGGGATGGTTACCTATAACACCACATGGGGTATTTTATGACAGAGTTTCTGTCCATTTTTGTCCATAAAAGGTGACATTTCTTTTTGCCTTTTCCATTACATTAGGGATTGTCTGCTATGCACATTTTAACTTACCCCTTAACTAAGCGGGTGGGTGAAAATAAACTGAGAAGGGCAGGAGGGGAGCTTCTCCAAGCACACTTATGGTATAGTTTTGCCTTTGAGGCATTATCAGCATTATGTATATCAAGGATGCACTATGGAGAAAAGAAGTCCAGGGAAGAGTAAACCTAACAGGCAATTGCAATTACTAAGCAAACTTAAAACCCTCTGAACAACAATAGCACATTCAGAAGAAACAAAAAAGAACTCAGATGCAAGCATAAAGACTGCAGAGGCAGTGACTGTTTGTAGCCATATTGGGTGAGCGCAGTGTGCTTCCAAAATTGTGTGTAGTGAGTCAGCATGGTGATGTGGAAACCAGGGTTCTTGCGTTGGTAGCAGGAGCATTTTAGATGGATCTGTGAATAGCATCTTGTTAGATCTATTGCTACTACTAAAAGGGCCACCGTGACAACTATTATGTCCCACAGCAACTTGAGGGAGGTGACTAGAAAGTGTTTTGTAAAGTTTTCCATGTGTCAGTCTACACTGGTTACTAGCATTCTGCCTCCAGTTCTCGAAATCCTCCGTGTAGGGAGGTGGAGAGGAATTCGAATTGCTCTGCCTTAGTTTTGGAAACCTATGCATTCTCTTGTTCCTACTGTTTCTTTTTTCTTTCTTTCTTTTTTTTTTTTTTTTTTTTGAGATAGGGTCTATTACATAGTTCTAGTTGTCCTGGAACTCACAGAGATCCACCTGCAAGTGTTGAGATCCCAAGTGCTGAGATTCAAGGTGTGGCATTACCTTTAATTAAAGGTGTAATGATCTGTCCTGTCCCTTTAAGAGACAAGCAGAAGGAAGATCGCTTGCCTGGGGGAAGGTGGGGAGGAGTAGGCATGCTTGTCTCTTAAAGGGACAGGACAGACCATTACAAAAGGCACTATCGTTCCTGTTTCTGTGGGTTTCATCTTGGTAGGAATTCACTTAGTTTCTTCAAGGATAATGGTTTCCTTGAGACATATAGCTGGATATGGTGGTGCATGCCAGTAGGCCTGGCACTCTGGAGGATGAGGTAGGAAGACTGTTGTGAGTTCAAATTGAGTTTGAGCTACATAATGAATACCAGACCAACCATAGTTACAGAGAAAGACCCTATCAAATCCCTGACCCCAGAATGGTGGAGGGGTGTGTGTGTGCAGGAAGCTTTGTGTAGACTCCATCCACCAGATCGGATCCTGTCCTCCTGATGCTAAGATGTAGCTGCCATGGACACACCAAGCCCTGCTCTGCTGAGAGAGGATTCCTTTCTTGGTGAAGGCACCACAGAGTTGAACACAAAACTTTAGAAATCAAATTAATTCCCAAAGTCTGACTAGTGTTCTGGAAAAGTGCTCTTCAGGAAAAGGAAGCAAAATGAAGTGCTGATAACAGTGTGTAACCCAAACCAACTTGGTTACAAATCTTTTTTTACCTAAATGCAATATTTGACTCCAAAACATAAGGCTGAGATGCATTTGCAAGAGTCTACAACCTTTCAGGGTGAGTCTTCACTTGGGGGCTTTCCTGGCCTGAGGTGTTTCTTGTAAATGTTTGCCAACATAAGCAAATTGCCTCACCAGTCACTGAAGGGAAAGGAGGAATTGCTTTGAGAATAGTTGGGTCTTCTGGGGAAAGAGCTGTAAAGACTCCTAGAGTTGACAGTGTCATCCTGCCAGGGTTAGGGGACAGAAGTTAGTGATTCTTCCCAACCAGTTAGCACTATTCGGCTATGCGTAGTTAGCACTAGTCAGCTACACACAGTTAGCACTAATCAGGCATACACAGTGAATGGAGAAGCGGAAGTAGCAGGCTTGATAATCCCTAGGTGAGTCTCACCAGAATGGAGTGAAGATGAGACTAAGCCAGAGCTGGACAGATGACTGAGCAGCAATGTGTGAGGGGAACCAGGTTTCCCAGGGAGGACCCACACAGAGGGGTGCTGCTGATAGGAGCAGCCTTGGGCTCTTCTGTGGCAGAGCGCACTAAACGGGCTCAACAGGTTTCACATGGGGAAAGTTACGCATTGAGCACAGTGAGATGGGTTTGTAGTCTCGGTCTGCGCCCCTGAAGGGTTACCATTGATGGAGTAGGGCTGGAGCTGAGTACCAAGGGGAAAGGAAAGATAAGAAGTAGCTTGAAGTGAAGGAGCAACCCGGCAGTGACATTAGCATTAGCATTCAATGCCCTAAGCATTGAAAGACCAGGAAGAGTAGAGCCAAAAATCTAGCAGGGAGAGAAGAACCAAAAATCTAGGTTAGCCGGTTCAGTGACTCTGTTCCAGGAACTAGCTGACCATAAAGTTAGATTATAATCTTGAGAACAATGTTGAGAAACTGGGGAGTTACCCCCTTGTTATTATCACTGGTATTTTCAGAATTTTCCAATGTCGCCCTCCCTACCCCCTTTGGGTTGTGTTTTCTTCCCCTAAATACCCCTTCTCCCAGCTACTTGGGGTTAAACTCCTCTACCCCTGCGTGGGAAATGAGTCTCGGCCCCAGTGCGCTGGTTCCTGTCATGAATTCTTGGGGGGGTCAAATCCCAAGACTTGAGTGAGAGTCTCCCTACTCTGGGGGTCTTTCAGTAACCCAACCATAAGCTGGGTAGGGTCACTGTTAGGGTCACTGTTAGGAATTTTTCCTAACGCAAGCTCTATGCCAATGCAAATTCCCAATCAAGCTGTAATAAGCATGGAAACAGATTCCTCTGAATGAATAAATAAAGGGGAATCTGTAGTGTAGATAGAGCAGGAAATTTATAGAATAAGAATGAATGTAATTTGGTGTAATGTAAAAGCATTTCTTCTTGTGTGTGGTGTGGAAAATTACTAAGGTGAAATATTAAGAGAACATTTGCCCGCTTGAAGGTTGCCACACCTGATATTCTTGGGTCCCTGCCCTAGCCACGCCCACTCCCATGTGTGGCTTTTGTTGTGGTTTGGCGGGCTTTCCAACTGAGCAGACTACACTGGCGGTCGCCATCTTGGCTGAGAGCCAGGTCATGTGACCACACTCTCCCGGTTTTACCCGGCCTTCTCACCAGGTTTTCACCAAACTCCTTATGCTAACTCTGTTAAATGTGTTTTGAGCAATGGTCAAATGCCTTTGATAGGGCCCATCAGAGGCATCCACATTGCCCAATTCTTGTTCACTCTCTCTATGTATAACTGTTTATTACATCTTATTTCAGACTACAAAACATGAGTCTTGTATTTTAAACTGGTATGTACCTTTAAGTCTCTTAAGCTGTTCTTTACCA
>NW_026067910.1:19627937-19686643 GCF_014885135.2 Alexandromys fortis
ACGACGCCCACAATCAGCCGGAAGCAGTCTTGAGAATTCGCCGCCCCAATTCCTTCAAACTGAAGTGTCTAATTTGCTTTTTATCAAAAGCAAGATGTGGGAATGATATTCTTGGGTCCCTGCCCTAGCCACGCCCACTCCCATAACCTCTGACCCGCCCATCGCCATCTTGGGACCTCTCTCTCTCTTTCTGCTTCCTTAGCGTGCGCACGCGTTTTCTCTCTCTCTCTCTCTCTTCTTTTATCTCTCCTCTCTCCTTTTATCTCTTTTTTCTGTCTTTCTTTCTCCCCCTTCCTTAATAAATACTTATGGCTATTTCCTGTGTTTACGTGTCTGTTACCTGCCGCCACCATGGGCCAAGGAAGCGTGCCCTCCTGTGGCCGCCCTCATGGCGGGCTCCCTCCGCCAGCCCGCCCGGGGATTGTTTGCAGCAGCTCTCTAATCGTTTTTTAAGAATAACAACACCCATCTTCTCACAATGGCTCTGGCATCAGGCCTCCGTGGCAAGAGAGATCCTCCAAGCCTGCCTCCCGTAAAGCAGAAATATTAAACACCTTGCCTACACATTTAATGCTCTGTCTCTCGAGTACAGAGCTTTGTCTCCCGAAAACAGACATTTAACGCCTTACATCCCGAATGCAAAGCCTCATTCCCTGAGAGTGGACATTGAAGGTCTGTCTCTCGAGAACAGACAAGATACTCTGCCTTTCAGAACGCTTTGCCATCCCGAGAGCAAAGCTTCGTCTTTGAGAGTAGAGAGCTAAAAGCCTTGTCTCCCGAGACTCGGTCACCTGAAAAGCCAAGTCCTAGGCCCTACATTCTGACCTCGGAACCTTATCTCCCAAGTGCAGACTATGGGGTCAAGAGTCGATCTATGCTACCCAGCCCCCAGGGTGGACAAGAGCCCAGCCCGAAGAAATTCAAAAAGCCCTTTTTAAGCCAGGGAATACCAGGTCGTATGATGCTATTTCATGTGTGTATAAGAGGTTAAGAGAAGAGCATAGGCGTGTTAATACATAAGTTTAGTGTGTGAAATGTTAAGAGATATTTTATGGATAACTGATAAGATTAGGAAATGTTAATGGATAAGTTAAGGTTAAGAAGTGTTTTATAGATAAGTAATGGATAAGCTGTATTAAGGTTAAGAAGTGTTTTATGAATAAGTGATAAGTTAGATTAAGGTTATGAATTGGTTTTATGTACTAGGTTTAGTAGGATTAATAACTGTGATGTTGAAATGCCTGTGTGTTGCCCATTATCAATTCCCCATGCCTATTAAGATTGTAAACCCCATTGATGCATTGGATATTGAAGTTGCTAGTAAAGAATCATTATAAAAACAATTCTCTTGCTTGGTCTGGTCACTCATCGCTCTCTGGGGAGAAGGGCAGAGTCCTCATAGATATTACTCGAAAAGAACCTGGAGCTGAAGTCCCCCAGCTCATAACACAAGCCAAAACAAAACAAGCCAAATTAAGAAATATCCAGGTTTAATGGGATTCCTGCGCTCTCAGGTGGCCCTGAGGGGGAACCAGGAGGCCAAATGAGGAAGGAAAAAGGACCACGTGTTTCTCCTTTGGGAGTTCACATAAATACTCTGGGATTTGGAGTCCAGACTAATACAGCTCGCAGGCCTGGGGGCTATGCTTCCAACTTAACAGTCACCTCCTCTGGTACGCAGCATCAGGAAGGACACCCCCAATGTTCCTGACTCGGGCTCAGCAGGTCCCTTCAGTTTCTATGCCAGGCACTTGCTTTGTTTTTATCTTTCTCTGTAGCTGGAGAAATGGAAACGGGGTGCGGGGTGGGGTGGTGGCTCTGTGTGTGTGTGGATAAGATCCTGCTTCGTGGTGGATAAATGCATGTGGAACTGGTAATATGTGGAAGTTTTACTTTATCTTAGTCCCAAACCAGGGCGAACGGTGGGGGTGGAAAGCTATCAGTGGGGAGGAGGGGAGGGAGCATTAGTCTGAAGGAAGGGCAAGGGTGAACCTATAAAAAAAATAATCCAGTTTGTGTCTTAGCCAAAAGACACAAGAGGAAAGTGCCTTGACCAAGGACCTCAGGAAAGAGACCCAAGGTCTTCTCCAAGCAGGTCGTCTGCAGAGCTGGAATGGCAGGGTCTTTCTTAAATAACAAATGGTCTAAGCAAGTTTGGTCAGAGCACCCCAAATAAGTGCAATTTAGACAGGTTTAGACAGGTTTCTGTGACAGACCCTGCCTAGAAGGCAGAGAGGTCATCCTAGAAACCAGGACACACAGAAAGGAAGACTTAAAGAAGTGGAAAAGAAACTTGGCTATCTCCTTCAATTGTGTTTTTTGTGCTTTGGTCGGTAAGCGATCAGGATGGAAAGAGAAGCTATGCCAAACAAGAAAGTCTGTAGGAACCAGAGGAGCTGGGCCTGGCCGTCTGTGATTCCTTTATGCCTGGAAAGGAGGAAATTTAAACAAGAGAATTTTAATGTTGGTGCCAGGGGATTATTGTGCTCTACTTTTAGCTCTATGTACAATTCTGAAGTGCAGTATATGAGGATATGGTTTGGGGGGTGTTTAATTTACATCAAACCACAGAATTATCTGAGGAGTTTTAGGAAAGTTACATATACATATACATGTACATATACATGTCGAAGCAAGGTCTATCAGATCACAATCTCTGGATCTGGAAACCAGGTATGCATATTTCAAAACAGCTCCTCATGTGATTCTGTTTTGAAACTGGATTAAAAACCAACAGCCCAGATCAATAACTCAGTTCTTTCGCAAATTATAAGAAGACAGAGTATTAACTGCTCTAGTTGGTTAGACACAATTTTTGTTAAATAACTAAATAATTGCCAGGTGATGGTAGCCTCTGCCTTTAATTCCAGAAATCAGGGGGCAGAGGCAGGTGGATCTCTGTGAGTTCGAGGCCAGCCTGGTCTATAGAGTGAGTTCCAGGAAGGCTCCAAAGCTATACAGAGAAACTCCGTCTCGGAAAAACAAAAAAAGGGGGGAAAAAACCCAACTAAATAATTAATTGGTCAATGCAAGCAAACTACAACCATTCATCAAACATTTACTGACTACTTCTGTTCCAGGCTCAGTATTAGGTATAGGGATTAAGGCTGCAGGCTCTCAGCCTCAAAGTGTATAAATTATTTAGACATGGCTGCTCATGACTTACATCAAATACCAAGATGAAAGTGAGAAGTTCCTATGACAAAGACTTACTTGCACAATACCATGGCATATATGGACTCTCCCACATGAATCAGACAAGTAAGCCAATACCTGAAACAACAACAAAAAGCCGTCTTTTAGTGTAAGGTTATAGTAATTTACTAATTAACTCTAACACAGAAACTTTAAAAAGAAAGGCATCTCAACGCAAACTAGCATCTCTGTTAGCTACCTAAAGGTAACTGTAGGCCTTCCAGGTACCCAGAGAGCCTGGAGCCGCAGTGAGTGTCCATAACCTCCCTTTCCTTACCCATTTCTTAGGAGGGTGTAATGGTGGTCCACCAAGTACTTTGTAAAGGGACCCAGGGGTCCGAGGCTCTGATAAGGGACACTCTGAGGCCAGAAGACAACCCACTGAAAGAGAACCAGAGACACAGAGCATGTCCAGTAAATGATTATATTCAACAGCAGCTGGGGAACAATTACCATTCTACAAAAACAACTACAGACCAAAGAACACGAACAAAGCATCCAGTTCTCCAGCACCAACTTTTATTCCTGAATAACAACTTAATTGTGAGATTTATGCTGAAGACAATTGCTTATCAGAATCAGTGTCCAGGGCTGGTCGGTGGTGGCGCACGCCTTTAATCCCAGCACTCGGGAGGCAGAGGCAGGCGGATCTCTGTGAGTTCGAGACCAGCCTGGTCTACAAGAGCTAGTTCCAGGACAGGCTCCAAAATCACAGAGAAACCCTGTCTCGAAAAAACAAAAAACAACAACAACAACAAAAACAGAATCAGTGTCCGGGGTGACTGCTATTCTTTTTGTTTGTTTTTCGAGCCAGGGTTTCTCTGTAGTTTTTGGAGCCTTTCCTGGAACTAGCTCTTGTAGACCAGGCTGGCCTCGAACTCACAGAGATCCGCCTGCCTCTGCCTCCCAAGTGCTGGGATTAAAGGCGTGCGCTTTTCTTAATGGACGGCAGTAAAATGTTATATTATGGATGTCATTAGCCATTTGTTAAAGAATTTGCATGCCTTGGCTAGGCTGCAGAAGTTACAGCCGGAGCAGATCTAGCCCCCATTTTAATTTAGAACTGTTCTTTCACCTTCTGGACCCCTAAAACTGAAGTTTGAGCTGCAACTGCTTATTTGTATAAGGGTTCTGTAGCTGAATTACCACCTTCTCAGCCTCTGCCGCGTAGTTTCTGTTATTACATGCTAACATTTGCAAAGACTATTACAATTACATTATATTATATATTTTATTATAGTCCTGTACATTTCTGTCAAGGACACCTTTACCTCTCTGTGGATGTTATTTCACAAAGTCCATATGAAGCTAATATTGTAACTGCATCTTTCCAAATGAAGGGAACTAAGGGGTTGTACTTGCCATCTCCACAATATCTGTTTGAATTAGCAAAGGCTTCCTCCCTTCTATATCCGCTAGGCGGGGACCTCAGAACAAAAATATATCCTTGAAAATTTTCAATTCACGCCTCTGCATATGGTGAAATTAGGACAGGGGTGATCACACTAGGCACCAACAACACTGTGGACACGACAATCCTTGGGTCTCCTGGAATATTTAAATAGCATTTCTTCATAATTATACCAATTGAGCCCAATTTTTCAGCATCTTTCTTGTTATTCTTTAAACAGAATCTTTCTCAACTGGACAAAAGTTATTCTTCCTCTATGCAACTGTCTTCTTCCACATCCAGTTACAGTCTCTCCTTTCCTTCTTACTAATTAAACCCTACCCATCCATTAAGTTTATCATCATTTTCCAAGCAGTTCAAACTATTCAAACTCTGCTTCGAATTTTATATTGAGTTGTTAGGTCTACGGAAATATACTAACTTCACACCATCCTTTCCTAAACGATAAAACTTGGTTAAACCTCAATGACACGGAGGGAGAGGACGCCGGACCGGAACACCGTCAGCTAGAAGATCCCCAGTGCCCACCGAACTTCCGCGTACACCAGTAACCTAGGCAACCGCCGTTCGCGTGCGCAGAAGCCGCCCCCACCTCCACCGCGCGCGCACTTCGCCCTCAGGGGTCTGGGGGCCAGAAGCGCCCGTGGATCCCAAACCTCACCGCGACGTAGCCCAGCCCCAGGGCGGTGATCAACGAGGGCCAGGGTCTGGCTGCACGAAAGTATGTAGCGGCGTCCCTGCGGACCTCCGACTTCGCCACCACCATCTTGAGAGCCCTAAACACTGGGTTGTGGGCCAAGACCTGCTTCTCACCCTCGTCCACGCAGGGCGAGCCGGGCGAGCCGGTTTCCCAGGCTTAGCTCGGGCACGCCAGGGCGACTGTGCCACCCGTGCCTGCCGCTTGCCGGCTTTACCGTGTAGTAGCTGAAGGAGACGGTGATGACTGTGAACCAGAACAGGCTGCCCCTTTGGAAGTAGCCTGCACCTGGCGCCGTCCCCATGGCTGTAGCGACTCGGCTGGGCTGTCTTTTACACCGGGCGAGACGAGCGGCTTCTGTGCACCAGACACAGAAGGTTTCGGTTGCGGGTGACCCCGGGAATCCGGTGCAGGAGGCACCTCCCTATTTCAGCTAGAGTGGCTCCTGTTTTGCCGCCCCCATAATGGCGAGACCAGTTTCCGAGCCAGTCCGGTGAGACGTGCACCACGAGAAGTATTGCGCCTCCTCCTCATTTGTTTAATGGGTGGGGCCGTACACCGCGGGCGGCCGACGGTGTCAGGCTATCCTAAGTGAGCTTAGTGTGGTTCCTTAGCCTGTTCATACTACAAATAAAATACATCTTAGAAAAAGTAATTCTGCCAAATCTCTAATTTTGCCAGTTTATCAGCTGTGTGTGTGTTGCATTTTTATGGGACTCATTCATTTTGTCTTTTTGTTTTGTTTTTCGAGACAGGGTTTCTCTGTGTAGCTTTGATGCCTGTCAGTCATGGAACTAGCTCTTGTAGATCAGGCTGTCCTCGAACTCACAGAGATCTGCCTACCTCTGCCTCCTGAGTGCCCCCCCCATTTTGTCTTGATGAAAGAAATTGGCAGGCATAGTTTAAAAGATTTATTTATTAATAATGTGTACAGCATCTGCCTGCTGTATCCCTGCAGGCCAGAAGAGGGCACCAGATCTCATTGTAGATGGTTGTGAGCCACCATGTGGTTGCTGGGAATTGAACTCAGGACCTCTTAACCTCTGAGTCATCTCTCAGCCCCGAAATTGGTATATTTTTAAAATATTTATTTATTTAAAAATGTTCTTTTTCATTTTACATGCCAATCCCAGTTCCTACTCCCTCCGCTCCTCCTGTTACCTCTACCTTACCCCCCATTTCACTTGCCATCCACTCCTCAGAGAGGGAAAGGCTTCCCATAGGGAGTCAACAAAGTCTAGCACATCACTTTGAGGCAGGACCAAGACCCTCCCCACTATATCTAGGCTGAGCAAAGTATCCCTCCAGAGAGAATGAGTTCCAAAAAGCCAAAACAAGCAGTAGGGATAAATCCTGGTCTCACTGCCATTGGCCCCACAGTCTGCCCCAGCCATACAACTGTCACCCACATTCAGAGGGCCTCGTTTGGTCCTATGCTCGTTCCCTTACTGACAGGCCGCAGCTGGAAGGCTCCCATTAGCTCAGGTGTACTGTTTCAGTGGGTGTCCCCAACATGATCTTGACCTCTTCGTATTCTCACTCCTCCCACTCTTCAGCCGGACTTTGGGAGCTCAGCCCAGTGCTCTGCTGTGGGTCTCTCTGCCTCTGTTTCCATTAGTTGCTGGATAAAGGTTCTACGGTAACATTTAAGATAATAGGATAGTCATCAATTTGACTACAGGGCAAGGCTAGTTCAGGCACTGTCTCCGTTATTGTTTAGGGTCTTAACTGGGGTCATCCTGTGGATTTCTGGGAATTTCTCTAGAAATGGTACATTTTTGAAGTTGGTGCAATTGAAGCATGGTTTTAGACATTTAGACTTAACATCCTTTTTTTTTTTTTTTTGACAGAGTTTTGCTATGTAGTCCTGACTGGCATTGGCCTTTAATTTATAGAAATCTGCCTGCCTCTGCCTCCTGAGTGGGATTAAGGGCATATGTCACCATGTGTAGACCCATTTAAGGTAAACTTTTACCATCACAAGACAATGAAACGCATTGATTGTATACCTGTTTTCTTTCTTTCTTTCTTTCTTTCTTTCTTTCTTTCTTTCTTTCTTTCCTTCCTTCCTTCCTTCCTTCCTTCCTTCCTTCCTTCTTTCTTTCTTTCTTTCTTTCTTTCTTTCTTCTCGTGTGTGTGTGTGTGTGTGTGTGTGTGTGTAGGAGGTCAGTTTACATGTGGAAGTCAGAGGACAACTTGTAGGAGTTGATTTTCTACGTTTCACTTATGTAGGTTCCAGAGCTTGAACCCATGTAACCAGGCCTGGCAGTAGGTACATTTACTCATGAACCATCTTGCCTGCCCCATTTAATTTTGTTTTAGTTAAAAAAATTAATGATAACATAAAACAATAGGGGCAATGAGGTTTTGTTGTTGTTGTTGTTTCTAGACAGGGTTTCTCTGTGTAGCCCTGGCTGTCCTGGGAGCGGGAAAGTAACATCAAGGAAAGTCCTAAAGGGGCTTGAGAGACTGATTGGCTGCTCTTTCAGAGGACCCAGATTCAAACCCTAGCACCCACAATACAGCTCACAACTGTCTATAATTCCAGTCTTACGGGATCTGGTACCCTCATTTGGCTTCTCATGCCACCAGGCATGTGTTACACAAAGATGCATGCAGGCAAAATACTCATACACATGAAATAAATAATTCTTCTTTAAAAAAGAAAAAAAATCCTTTTCAGTCTCCCTCTTAAAGAGACAGCTTCTGCCCCCCCTTCTCCCTTTCCCCCTTCTGCCCACCCCCTCTCTCTCTCTGTCCCTCTCTCTCTCTCTCTCTGTCTCTGTCTCTCTGCACACTGACTTCCCCAGGCCTGTACACACCGCCTCTAATAAACTCCTAAGAAGGAAAAAAAAAAAAAAAAAAGAAGCCGGGCGGTGGTGGCACACGCCTTTAATCCCAGCACTCCTCGGGAGGCAGAGGCAGGCAGTTCGAGGCCAGCCTGGTATACCAAGTGAATTCCAGGATAGGCTCCAAAATGACAGAAAAACAGTGTCTCAAAAAAACAAAAACAAAAACAGAAGAGCTTGCATCACACAATGCTGTGTTGTGGGGCTGAACACAGGCTGTGGGGTGTTTTTCAAAAGGTTGAAGAACTTGGTGGATGCTTACAAAAGCCTAGCCTCAGAGAGTAGGGGAGAAGAAGGGAATGGAGAGGGATGGAGACATTGGCCACCACAATTGATGACTTAGGAACATTAAAAAAGATTGAGCAATTTGGAACAGTTTTTTTTTTTTTTTTTTTTTTTTTTTTTTTTTTTTTTTGGCATCATTCTTTGCCAGTGATGCCTGAATAATGGAGTGAGAGAGAGGAGGGGCAGGCTGGAACTGAAGAGAATATAAGACAGTAGGCACAGAGGGTTTCTGCTCCTGGGGTTTCCTGGCAGCAGCTTGAGGTTGAAGGGACAGGACAGGTCACCCCTAAGTGGGAACTCAGGATGCTGAGAGAAAATGACAGCAAATAGCAACATACCTGTCTGGAACTTTGAATTTTGGGGAAAGAAAACAAATGCTAGAAGAAGCATGGGTTTACCCTACATCTTGTTTTTGGGTTGAACAATTCAGCAGATAAAATCCTTGCTAGCCAAGTATGGCACAGGCCTTTAATCCCAGCACTTGCGAGGAGGAGACAGGTGGGTCTCTATGAGTTTGAGGCCAACCTGGCCTACATAGAGAGTTCCAGAATAGCCAGGGATACACAGTGAAACTGTTTCAAAAAAAAAAAGAAAGAAAGAAAAGAAAAAAAGATCCTTGTTGTAGGACCAGATTTTTTTCATACACTCACCAAACAGGCCCAGAAGACTGGGGCTGGGACTCAGTGTCTAGGGCTTGCCCAATGCAAGGTTTGGATGTTTGAATCATGCATAATGTATACACTTTCCAGTTCAAAAGAAAAAGAAAAGCAAGCTACTCGTATTGCTTTCCACATTTACTACAAGCTAATGTGTTTTGGCTGGTTGGGGTGGGAACATGCTTTGGATAAAGGGGAGGAGAATTAATCCTCTGTAGCCCACATTCCAAGATGGGAAGTTGGGTGGGGGTAGGGACGGCTAGATCAGGCCTTCTGTTTTTCTTCTAAGTTATTTCTGTCTGGCCCCCCAATCCTCTAGTAGCTCAGATGACCTTGAGTTTCTGATCCTCCCACTCCTGCTTCCTGAGTTCTGGGATTCTCAGTAGGTGCCCTCACAGCCACTTTATGCTGGGGCTGGGTTTGAGCCCTGTGTACTTAGGTGAGCACTTTGTCCCCTGAGCCACTTCTCTAGTCCCTCCCCACTTTTACGGTTGACTTTTTCTCTCTGGCTGACTAGTTATTCTTGTGGAGTTCTACTTCTTGCTGTCAGCACCATCTCCCTCCTCAACTTCAGCTGCCTTTGTCAGCAGCTGCCTCAGCCTCACGGTCCTTTCTTTCTCTGCTTCCTCTTACTCCCCTTCTTTTTCCTTCTTCGTTTACTGCCTTGCCTGCCTGCCAGCTGGGACCTCTCTCTTTCTCTTTTATTATGTTTTTGAGACAGGATATCTCTGTGTAGCCCTGGCTGTCCTGGAACTCACTCTGTAGACCAAGCTGACCTCAAACTCATAGAAATCTACCTGGCCTCTGCTTCCTTAGTGCTGGCATTAAAGGCATGTCCCACCAGGTCTGGCTTGGGACATCTCTTCTCTCTCTGCCTATAAGCTTTTGGAGATGATCTGGGAGATTGGTAGTGTGTCCCAGGCCTCCTCTGGCACAGTGGGGCACGCCAGAGTGTTTGTGGAGACATGAGGAAAAGCATGAGAGTCCAGCGCGTGCTCTCACAGGAGGAGGCTGCCAGAAGCAGGTAGCAACCTGGGAATAAAGATGAGCCAGCTTTCTGGAGAAGCATCATTTTGGTCTCTCTCAGCACATCTCTAGCATCATCCCACCCCCATCTATCCCAGTGAACATGGTACTGCTCCCAGAGCAATGGTTGAGGTCCCTAAGCAGACAGCACAGGACCACTACAGCCACTGCTCTTGAGCAGTGCTGCCCAGGACGTCATGATCTGTTCACTGGTGTGTTCCTTTAACCTCAGCTTCATTAGGGCTACCGAACATGGTCCATCCTGAAATCAAGCCGGAAACTCAGAGCTCCAACTTAACCTTGCTCCTCTGTGACTCCTGCCATTAACTTGCTCAGTTAAAAAATTATTTCTTTTTTTAAAAAAAAATTATTTATTTATTTATTTATTATGTATCCAATGTTCTGTGTGTATGCCTGAAGGCCAGAAGAGGGCACCAGATCTCATTACAGATGGTTGTGAGCCATCATGTGGTTGCTGGGAATTGAACTTAGGACTTTTGGAAGAGCAGGCAATGCTCTTAACCACTGAGCCATCTCTCCAGCCCAAAACATTATTTCTGATCGGTGGTGGTGGCACATGTCTTTAGTTCCAGAGCTCTGGAGGTAGAGTTCGAGCCTCAGCTTTCTGAATAGTTTGGAATTATAAGTGTCCATTTTCCCCATTCTTGATTAGAACTAAAGGTTAAGATAGGAGGAGTCTGACATTAACCCACAAACCTAAGAACACCTGATTTTCAATAAAGGAGCTAAAAGTATACAATGGAAAAAAGAGAGCATCTTCAACAAATGGTGCTGGCAGAACTGGATGTCAACCTGTAGAAGAATGAAAATAGACCCATATCTATCACCAAGCACAAAACTCAAGTCCAAATGGATTAAAGACCTCAATATCAGTCCAAACACAATGAACCTGATAGAAGAGAAAGTGGGAAGTACTCTACAACACATTGGCACAGGAGACCGCTTCCTATGTATAACCCCAGCAGCACAGACATTAAGAGCCTCATTGAATAAATGGGACCTCCTGAGACTGAGAAGCTTCTGTAAAGCAAAGGACACTGTCACTAAGACACAAAGACAACCCACTGACTGGGAGAAGATCTTCACCAACCCCACAACTGACAAAGGTCTGATCTCCAAAATATATAAAGAACTCAAGAAACTAGACCGTAAAAGGCTAATCAACCCAATTATAAAATGGGGCACTGAGTTGAACAGAGATCTCTCAACAGAAGAAGTTCAAATGGCCAAAAGACACCTAAGGTCATGCTCAACTTCCTTAGCGATCAGGGAAATGCAAATCAAGACAACTTTAAGATACCATCTTACACCTGTCAGAATGGCGAAAATCAAAAACACCAATGATAGCCTTTGCTGGAGAGGTTGTGGAGAAAGGGGTACACTCATCCATTGCTGGTGGGAATGCAAACTTGTGCAACCACTCTGGAAAGCAGTGTGGAGGTTTCTCAGGAAATTTGGGATCAACCTACCCATGGACCCAGCAATACCACTCTTGGGAATATACCCAAGAGAGGCCTTATCACACAACAAAAGTATATGCTCTACTATGTTCATAGCAGCATTGTTTGTAATAGCCAGAACCTGGAAACAACCTAGATGCCCTTCAATTGAAGAATGGATGAAGAAAGTATGGAATATATACATATTAGAGTACTACTCAGCAGTAAAAAACAAGGACTTCTTGAAGTTTGCAGGCAAATGGATGGAAATAGAAAACACTATCCTGAGTGAGGTAAGCCAGACCCAAAAAGAGGAACATGGGATGTACTCACTCATATTTGGTTTCTAGCCATAAATAAAGGACATTGAGCCTATAATTCGGGTTCTTAGAGAAGCTAAATAAGAAGGAGAACCCAAAGAAAAACATATAGGCATCCTCCTGAATATTAACCTTCATCAGGCGATGAAAGGAGACAGAGACAGAGACCCACATTGGAGCACCGGACTGAAATCTCAAGGTCCAAATCAGGAGCAGAAGGAGAGAGAGCACGAGCAAGGAACTCAGGACCGCGAGGGGGGCACCCACACACTGAGACAATGGGGATGTCCTATCGGGAACTCACCAAGGCCAGCTGGCCTGGGTCTGAAAAAGCCTGGGTTAAAACCGGTCTCGCTGAACATAGCGGACAATGAGGACTACTGAGACCCCAAGAACAATGGCAATGGGTTTTTGATCCTACTGCACCTATTGGTTTTGTGGGAGCCTAGGCAGTTTGGATGCTCACCTTACTAGACCTGGATGGAGGTGGGTGGTCCTTGGACTTCCCACAGGGCAGGGAACCCTGATTGCCCTTTGGGCTAATGAGGGAGGGGGACTTGATTGGGGGAGGGGGAAATGGGAGGCAGTGGCGGGAAAGAATCAGAAATCTTTAATAAATAAATAAAAATTTAAAAAAATGAAAAAAAAATAAATAAAAACAAAAACAAAAAGAAAAGATGGGAGGAGTCAGTAGGAGCATCAGGAATTTAAGGTGGGGTGGGGGGCAGGAGTTGAGGCTAACCTGGGCTACAAGAGATACTCAGAAACCAAACAATTCAATGCTTATAGAACACTAGAGTCAGCTGGGCGGTGGTGGCACACGCCTTTAATCCCAGCACTTGGGAGGCAGAGGCGGGTGGATCTCTGTGGGATCTCTGTGAGTTCGAGGCCCACCTGGTCGACAAGAGCTAGGTCCAGGACAGGCTCCAAAGCTACAGAGAAACCCTGTCTCGAAAAACCGAAACCAAAACAAACAAACAAAAAAAACCTCACAAGAGTCTTATAATGTCCTTTTCAATGTCACCACGGGCCCTCTATTGCCTATATTCTCAGTATTCATTAATCCCTCATTTATTGAATGTCCATGGACACTGTGAGCTAGACAGACTTTGGTTTTCACGTAGCTTTCACTTGCATGTACTACATCAGTGGAATGTGGTAAGCTTGAGCTTCAGGGTCCTCAGCTCACTCTGGTCACTGCCTTCCAGCCTCGGTGGGAATAAAACAATGCCAACATTATAAAGATAACCCAGGGATTAAATATGAAGATTCCTTTCAGTGTGTGTCTAAGGAAAGCAAGGTGTGTTTGAAAAGGCAGACTGGTGGTCCTGGGTGGAGAATAGGGCTGGGTCAAGGGTGAAGCCTTGTTTTGAGCGAAGATTTGGTGGGTTCTTTAGGGCGTTTCTGAGGAGGGGGTAGCCTTCGCTTATATTATTATTATTAATTATTATTATTATTATGGTTTTTTGAGACAGAGTTTCTCTGTAGCTTTGGAGCCTGTCCTGGCACTCGCTCTGTAGACCAGGCTGATCTTGAACTCACAGAAATTCACCTTCCTCTGCCTCCTGAGTGCCGGGAGCTGGGATTAAAGGCGTGTGCCACCACCGCCGGGCTCTTCACTTATATAATTAGGGAAAAAAAGCTTTTTTTTTTTTCTGCAGCGAGCAAGGTTTGGGATCGGAAATTTCCCAAATGGCTTCCAAAGGTAAGTTCCTTGCATAGGGACCAAACTCTGGCTTTTGTAGCTGGTTATTTATGTACCCAGGAATCTCTAACCTTTGATATTTTGGCGTATTTATCTACAGATGTGTTGGGCTGCATTCATCCCGGCACAGTCTGCCTACAAGTTGGGCACGACTGCATCTGGGCTTTTGTTTGTCTGTTTGTAGGGATGTGAGCTACCATTTCTCCTTTTTTAAATCTCTTAAAAGCAGCTTGTAGGATGGAGGCCGCTCTTATAAACAGTGTAATTGCTCCTGTCTGCTGCCTGGTGAAATGGTTGGTGGAATTCCCCAGAGACTCAAGTGCCTACAAATAAACGTGTGGTTACATTAAAGGGGGCGTCTCCTATTTTAGAGGTCTACATGGAACTATTTGCAGGTAACATAAAACTATGCTTGGGATTGCATTTGCAGTGTTGGGTCAGTGTGGAGATAAGCAGGATGTGGGTTAGAGAATGGCCCCAGCCCAGCAGCCTTCTGTATCAAAGTGAATGGCCATGATGAACACGGCCTCAGGAATAATCCCTGGTCCAAAGGGAAGAGGGCTGAATCAAGAGGTAGGGTCTTTAGGCTCTTTTACTCTTCTGAATTTTTGTAGAGGTACTTTTTGATGGAGGAGGCCTGGGGACTCGGGTCAGTGGTAGATTACTTGGTAGGCCAGTGTGAGGCCCTGGGTTCAGTCTGCACCACCAGAAAAAAAAAATATTGGATAAGTTCAGGAGTATATATTATAAGAGCCAGGGACCGGCTAATCTGGTATAGAATTGTCAGAGCAATGTCAGACCCCCCCTTGGGCAGACAAAGCAGTGTAAGGCTGATTTTCTTTTCCACATCAGAAATAGTTTCTAAGGAAAAAACGCTTCAATCTGGGACATGTTACCTGAGGCAGACAATGTAAAGGCTGGACTCCTGGGGTTCCTGGAGCTGTTGGGACTGGTCAAGAGCTCCGATTCTCTAGTGATGACTTTTGCCTGCCTCAGGTAGAGCTTCTCATTTTGTCTTTCTCCAATAACAATAGTAAATTCAACCTACTGCTGGGTTGAAGGACCAACTATACTCATGTCTCAGCCTTGTAGAATTTGAGACATATGGTCATCCTCTTTCTTCCCTTGGCTGTTGGTATATGACATCCACCTTTATGTTTTCCTCTGTTCTTTGCTGCTGTAACAATGGCAGAGTCGGGTAATCTTCCTTCCTTTCCTTTTCTTCTCTTTCTTTCCTCCATTTTTGGTTTTATGAGACAGGGTTCTTCTGTGTAGCTTTGGAGCCTGGAAATTGCTCTGTAGCCCAGGCTGGCCTCAAACTCAGAGATCTGCCTGTCTGCCTCCCGAGTGCTGGGATTAAAGGCATGCACCACCACTGCCCAGCTAAAATATATTTTCAAATTGTGGTGAAAAACAAAATTCACCAACTGGACTTAGAAGTGTAGCGTTTAATGGTATTAGCAGTTTGTTTAATAAACCAGGACTTTGATTTGCTTGAGGGGAGGGCACACAGAAGCCAGAAGACAATTTCTAGGGAGCTAGTTCTGTCCTCATGTGGATCCCAAGAGACAAATAAATTCTGTCAGGCTTGGGGTTAAGAAACCTTCCTTTCTGAGCCATCTTGATGACCCTATATTAGTTTTAAATGCATGACCAATCTATTATTTTAACCTGTTAGACAATTAAATGTCTAAAACACTCATTTTGTGAATGTTTATTGTAGTAATCTGAATGAACCTGAGTACTATGGTCACGGCCCTAAAGATAGCATGTTGAAAAAAGCATCCTCGATGTATCAGTACTAAATGTAGGGCCTATACAAAGGGATCGGATCCTGCAGGCCACTGCCTCCCAGAGTGGGAAATGGCACGAGAGGGGGTGAGTTAGCGTCAAGGTGATTTTAACACTGGGGTGAACTTGAGTATGTAGAGCCTACCCTAGTTCTCAGCTATTCCCTTGGGCTGATTAAGTCAGTCTAAACAATATTTGTTTTTATTTTATGTATTTGACTGTGTGTGCATGCCTGGTGCCCACAGAGGTCAGAAGAGGGCGCTGGACACCTGGTATTGTAGTCATAGGCAGCTTAAGCCACCATGTTGGTGCTGGGAAGAGCTGAGCCATCTCTCCAGCTCCTAATTTAATATTTTTTCGGTAGTAGCCATTCTTTTCTTTTTTTCATTTATTGAAAATAGATTTTTTCCTCACACAATATATCTTGATTATAGTTTCTCTTTCCTCTAGAAGTTTTTACCATGCAAGTCTTTCAGTTGCTTAGAGTTACACCAAGATATTTTATTTTATTTGAGGCTACTGTGAAAGGTGTTGCTTCCCTGATTTCTTTCTCATCTGTTTATCGTTTCTATATTCGACGACTACTGATTTTTTGAGCTGCTCTTGTTTGTATCCAGCCTCTGTGAGGGTGTTTATCAGTTGTGGGAGTTCCCTGGTGGAATCTTTAGTGTATTTGTTAGTGTCTGTATACTATTATATCATTCACAAATTAGACTTCTTCCTTTCCAATTTAGTGCTTTAGCTAAAACTTAGTACTATATCAAATAGATATGGGGAGAGTAGACAGTCTTGTCTCGCTCCTGACTTATGTGAAATTGCTTTGAGTTTCTCTCTATTTAACTTGATATTAGCTACAGACTTGCTGCAAATTAACTTTATTATATTTAAATATGTTCCTGTAGCTCTAATTTCTCCAGGACTTTTTGAATGGCTATAAGATTTTTGTCAGAGGCCTTTTCTGCCTCCAATGAGAACATCATGTGTTGTTGTTTCTTTTAAAAGAAAAAGAAAAGGGTCTTTATGAATAGTCAACAAATGAGTGTTGTTGTTGCTCTGGAGCATCTCTGGGTGCTGCTGATGTCTAATGCATTTCTGTTTCCACATTTTCCTGGCTCGCCTGACAAAGAAGACAGTTGCAGTAAAGCAAGAGCAGAGCGTGGAAGAGGAAGGTTAAAACCACGACATAAGTTTACCAAGGATGACCTGAAGATACTTCAACAATCATTTGAACAGGACCGTTATCCAGATTTCACAACCAAGGAAAATCTGGCACAAGAGTGCAAGTGCACAGTGTATGTGATCGAAGTAAGTCAGATCTCTGCAGCTTTTCACGAGGATATGCCCTTTTGTGGGCCATTTGGGAAATGAAGCAAAGAATCATGGGAAAGCTGACATCAGGCATTGTTAACATGTCATTTTTCTTCTTTCAATTTGACACAGCTTAGACAGAAAATAACTTATTATGAGGGACATTTGGAAGCAGGAACTTGAAGGATGTAAGCCCCTCCAAGACTGGAGAAATGGTTTAAGAGCACAGGCTGCTCTTCTAAAGGAGCTAGGCTCAATGCCCAGCACCCACCCAGCTCATGCCTTTGGAACTCCAGTTCTAGAGGATTTGACATCCTTTTCTGACCTTTACAGGCATGTCACAAGCATGGTACACAGATACACAAGCAGGCAAAACACCCATACAACATAAGATAAAAGATTTAGGCCATGAATGGTTGTGGATGCCTTTAGTCCATAGACTGACATGGGTGTTGTGAGAGGCAGGGGGATCTCTTTGAGACCAGCCTGGTCTGCAGAGCAAGTTCCGGGACACCCAGGGCTACAGGGACAAACCCTGTCTCCAAATAACAGCAACAAATTAAAAGTTATTGGCATTACGCAGGATAGGAACCGTGATGGTTTGATGCTGGTGATAGCTATGGCAAGGACAAAGTAGGAAGACTTCCAGGTATTGATTTTAGGATTGAAAATGTTGTCCATTTTAAAGGTGGAACAGTCTGCTGAGAGATCAGATATATAACAAGGGAAGGGGAGAAAGGATTGCCTTGAAAAATGAAATTGGAAGATTAGTATTGTCTTCCTTCCTATGCTGACTTGATCTCACACAGGTCTGCTGTGGTTTTTTTTTTTTTATTCTTTTTTTTTTTTTTTTTGGATTTTCGAGACAGGGTTTCTCCATAGCTTTTGGTTCCTGTCCTGGAATTAGCTCTTGTAGACCAGGCTGGCCTCGAACTCACAGAGATCCGCCTGCCTCTGCCTCCCGAGTGCTGGGATTAAAGGCGTGCGCCACCACCGCCCAGCCTGTGTGGTTGTTTTATAATGAATCAAATCTACTTTGAAGTGTGAGTTCATGAGTGTAACAGCTGGAAGAAGCACTCACAACATACTTCCTTGGTATTTTACATTCTTTTGTTTGGTTTGATTTTTTTTTTGTTTTGTTTTTTCAAGACAGGGTTTCTCTGTGGAGTAGATCTGGTTGTCCTGGAACTAGCTCTTGAACATCAGGCTGTCCTCAAACTCACAGAGATCCACCTGCCTCTGCCTCCTGAGTGATGGGATTAAAGGCATGTGCCACCACCTCCCGGCCTTTGTTTTGTTTTTTGAGACAGGGTTTCTCTGCGAAACATTCCTGGCTGTCCTGAAACTCACCCTGTATAGATTAGTCTATCCTTGAACCTGCAGATCCACCTCTGCTTCCCGAGCTCTGGGATTAGAGGAATGTTTCACTACTGCCTGGCAGGATTTTACACTCTTTTGCAGTCTTCCTCCATGGTGTTCCTGAGCCTTGGAGGGGTTTGTTGGTGTAGATGTCCCTTGGAGAATTGGGCCTCACAAGCACTCAGTACCTTGACTAATTGTAAGTCTCTCCATTAACTACTGTCTGCTGCAAAAGAAGTACCTTTGAGGGAAGTCCAAGGACCTCCCACCTCCGTCCAGGTCTAGTAAGGTGAGCATCCAACCAGCCTAGGCTCCCAAAAAGCCAGTACGTGCAGTAGGATCAAAAACCCAGTGCCATTGTCCTTGACTTTTTAGGAGTCCTCATTGTCTGCTCTGTTCAGCGAGTCTGGTTTTATCCCACGCTTGGACTTCCCACAGGGCAGGGAACCCTGACTGCTCTTCGGGCTGAAGAGGGAGGGGGAGTTAATTGGGGGAGAGGGAGGGAAATGGGAGGCGGGGAGGAGGCAGAAATCTTTAATAAATAAATAAATAAAAAGAAACAAAAAAAAAAAGAAGTACCTTTGATAGGTTGAAAGCAGCACAAACATATGATTATAAAAATAATCCTTGAAAAGACAGGGAAAAATGAAGACGGCCTTTCCTAGGCCTGCACATTATGAAGATTGTGAGCTGTGCAACCCCTCCACGACCCTCCCATTTCCATGTTTAAGTATGGAAGCCTGCTCCAATCAGCCCTGTTGCAGCCTCTGCATCTGCACAGAACAAACCGGAACTGCCCCCTAACACTTGCGGTTGTGTTAATTAAAGTGTGGTAGTGGCGCACGCCTTTAATTCCAGCACTCGGGAGGCAGAGGCAGGTGGAACTCTGGGTGTGAGTACAGCCTGATCTACAGAGCGAGTCCAGGATAAACTCTGAGACTACACAGAGAAACCCTGCTTGGAAAACCAACAATACACAAAATTTGTAACACGATCATTTAGCAAAATGAGTAGGTTCCTCACTAGTGACTATAAACTCTGAATCTTCCTGCCTCAGTTTTCCAAGTGCTAGGATTATGGGTGTGTATCTCAAGCCCTTATTTATTTATTTACTTATTTATTTATTTATTTAATAATTATGAGAAAGGATCTCATTATGTAGCCCTGGCCATCCTGGAACTCATTATGTCAGCCAGGCTGATCCTGAACTCACAGAGAGATCCTGCTGCCTCTGCTTCCCAAGTACTGGGTTTAAAAGTGTGAGCTCTCAGACCTGTCCTCTATCTTTAATTTTTTTTTTTTTGAGACAGGGTTTTTCTGTAGCTTTGGAGCCTGTCCTGGAACTCCCTTTGTAGACCAGGCTGGCCTCGAACTCACAGAGATCCGCCTGCCTCTGCCTCCCGAGTGCTGGGATTAAAGGCGTGTAAAATATTTTTTATAATTTCTACACCTCCCCTTCCCTGCAAAAGCTTTGGACCATGATTTTCATGTATAGCTATTATTTTTAAGGATGTTAAAAATGAATTCAGATGTGCTTAGGACCACATAAAACGCCTACCATGCCATGGCTAAGTCTTGCCTCGTTTTGTGTCACCCATAAGAATATAGCTTGTAATTTATTGTATCTTGGCTGGGGGCAGCTAGGTGAAGTGTCTAAGAAGTGTTAAGGGGCAGTTCCGGTTTGTTCTGTGTAGAGGCAGAGGCTACAACAGGCTTGGTCGGAGCAGGTTTCCTTTTTTGATTTTTCGAGACAGGGTTTCTCTGTAGCTTTTTGGTGCCTGTCCTGGAACTAGCTCTTGTAGTCCAGGCTGGCCTCGAACTCACAGAGATCTGCCTGCCTCTGCCTCCCAAGTGCTGGGATTAAAGGTGTGTGCCACCACCGCAGGGCTGGAGCAGGTTTCTGTACTTCATTTTTCCCTGTCTTTTTAAAGTCAGGAAGCAAGACAGTAAGGCTGACTCTTACTACCCTGAGAAAGTTCCTGTGAAAATTTGGCAGGGTGGCACACATCTTTACTCCCATTGCTCTGTTGATGGATCTCTGAGTTTGAGGCATAGGGAGTTCCAGGACAGCCAGATCTACATAATAGGGAGACCCTGTGTCAAAACAAAGGGAAAAAAGGAAAAGGAAAAGAACACTGTGGGGCACTGCTAGAAAGCAGATTTGATTAACAATTTCCTTTTTCTCTTTAGAACTGGTTTCAGAATAGAAGAGCAAGGCTATCAAAATTTAGAGACAAAAGTTTTGACACCAAGAGAATGCACAAGAGCCAAGACTACATACTTACCGGACACCAAGATACCCAGGTGCAAGCTCCCAATTACAGCGTTGAGCAAGGCTCTTATGACCAGGTGGCACCACTGAGTCTCCCTATCTATTCTTTGGCGCCCCAGGAAGCTTCTGGTGAATGCTATGGTCCAAAGCAATAGAGGGAGATCACGTGGAGCTGTGTGCTATCAAGGTACCAGTGGAACTGGATCTTCTTTCAACTTCAAACCAACAGACTTTACTCCTCCCCCTATGTGTGCGCAGTTTTATAAGGGTGATTGACCTGAGACGCGAGAAAGCCAGTGTCCTCTGTCTTTGGCTGTTCCTGGTGTGCAGAGGCAGATGAATGACTGTAACTATTCCTCGCTGTTCCCAGAATAGCAGCTGAATGTCCCAGAACAGCGACAACTGCAGCGGCTCTCAGGCTGTCGGGACAAATTTGGTCCGAGTAACAGTGTCACTATGGCTAATGATCCACGAACAACTCTGCAGTAACACAGTCCAAGCCTTTGAAGAAACAAGTGGTCCATTCGTTCATGGAGATCCAAGGACAATTTGTGGGTACATCTTCTTGGACTCTGTGGGTTTTGAAGATCAAACCTTGGGTCTTTAGGGCAAGTGGCTGAACCAGCTGAGCCATCTTTCTGGCCCAAACTGAGGTTCTTTGTCTTCTTCCCTAGGACTGCAAATATGTGTCACAACGTGTCTGACATCTCACGGTTGTGGTGCTGGGCTGCGAGCCCAGGCACTGTGCATACATTCACAAATAAAGATTTAGCAAGGGAGTTGGAGAGATGGCTCAATACTAAGAACACTTGTTTTTGCAGAGGACCGAGACTTAGTTCCCAGCACCTTCATGGTAGTTCACAACTTTCTGTAATTACAGGGAACTCAATGCCTTGTGATTTTTTTTTTCTGAGAAAAATTTTTATTGGCCTTTTGGATACAATTTATTTGCCAGGTGATGTGGGAGTCTTCTGTTTTGAGTTGATTTCATTGGTTAAATAAAGAAACTGCCATGGCCCTTTGATAGGACAGAAAATTAGGTAGGCAAAGTAAACAGAACAGAATGCTGGGAGAAAGAAGCTGAGTTAGGCAGTCGCCATGATTCTCCCACTCCAGACAGACGCAGGCTAAGATCTTTCCTGGTAAGCCAGCTCGTGGTACTACACGGAATATTAGAAATGGGTTAGATCAATATGTAAAAGCTAGCCAATAAGAGGTTAAAACTAATGGGCCAAGCAGTGTTTTTAAAAGAATACAGTTTCTGTGTAATTATTTTGGGGCATAAGCTAGCCATGCGGGAGCCGGGGGCCAGAATGCAGCCCACCACAGCTCATACAACAGCCAGGAAGGATGATCCCATCATACTTCTGCGGGAACCAGCTCATGGCTTCCTCTTTGCTGATTCTGTGTTTGATCCCAATGCAGCCTGTCCTGCACTTCTTGTCTGCAATTCTGAAATCTGGCCTGCCCAGCACCACATAGAAGTCCAGGCCGTAGATCCCAATGCTTGGATCATATCTGATGCCCAGGTCAATGTGTTGTTGAATCCCAAAGCTGAAGTTCCCAGTAGAGAAGTTATTTTTCCGAAACTCATCCTCCCGCACCTTCAGGCCTTTCTCCAGAATTTCTTCTGCCTTGACTCCATGGACAGTGCAGTGAACAGCAATCTTCTCCTTTCTCCTGATGACGAAGGGCCTGATGGTGTACTTTGCTTTGGAAAAGACAGGTGTCTGGCCTGTGAGCTGCTCCAACACCTTGGCTGCCGGGGTTAGCCTGTCTCCGCTCTCCCCAACACAGATACTGAGGCAGAGCTGGTGGTTTGAAGTTTGATTTTAAAGAACACAAAGTTGCTGTCCTATTTCTCACCAAGATAAGCATAGTGGTGATCTTGTATACAATGGACAATCCCCCACTCCAAGTGAGATGTCTGAACAAGTTGGGGACCATTTTTTAAAAAAAAAATATGGGTTATTATCTGTCTTTGGTGACCAGCTGAAATTTAAGTTCTGTTGAAAGGAAAAAGAAGTTTAAATTATATAAATGAGTTTGAAGAACAAAACAATAAGAATGATTGGCAAATTGGGTCACCCTCAGAGTCAGAGCAACTTCTAAGAAGTGTGGCCAACAACACACACAGTAGCATCTAAAGAAAAATGAATCAGCCGGGCGGTGGTGGAACACACTTTTAATCCCAGCACTATGAGGCAGAGGCAAGCAGATCTTTGTGAGTTCGAGGCCAGCCTGGTCTACAAGAGCTAGTTCCAGGACAGGCTCCAAAAGTCACAGAGAAACCCTGTCTCGAAAAACCAATAAACAAACAAACAAACAAACAAACAAGTAAATAAGAAAAAGAAAAAAAGAGTCAGAGAGAGAATAGCTGGTTCCAGCTTAATCAGTCTTTTAAAAAGCCTCCAATTAACTCTAAAGTCAGAGAGTTGACTTTCTGTCACCAAGAAAAACAATTTAAAAGTTTAAAACACTTGTTTTGGGTCATAGAAATTGTTTTTTTGTTTTTGAGATTTACTTTGTGTGCATATGGGTGTCTTACCTGTATATATGTCTGTACAGTGCTTAAAGACACGGGAAAGGGGGCTGGAGCTCCTAAAAATTGGAGTTACAAATGCTTTATAGATGCTATGTGGGTCCTGGGGATTGAACTTAGGTCTTCTGAAGAATAGTTAGTACTTTTAACCACCAAACCATTTTTAGCCCCCTTTCTTTTTGAAACAAGTGTTTATATATCCCAGAATAGCTTAGAACTCCCTATGTATCAGATTTACTGTGTAGCACAGATGACCTTGAACTTTTGATCCTTCTGCTTCTACTTCCTTAGTGCTGGTTTACACCATCATACTTGATCTATGCAGGGCTGTGGGTTGAATTTAGGGCATTGCATGTAGCAGGAAAACAATGCCAACTGAGCTATATCCCCAGCACACAGACTGTGTTTTCAAAGGGTCATTTGCTCTGTTGTTTTGGATCTTCAGAAAGACCAAAAGTAGTGAGGAGTGCTTGGCTGAACAAAACTGCTTCCATCCTGCGGTGTCAGGAAGTGAAAAAGAGAGTGAGAGAAGACAGGGCTTGGGGTACCACTATCTCTTTCAAAGCACACCCTCAATGGCCTTCCACTAACCATACCCCACCTCTATTTTTCAGCAGCACCACAAGAGGGCTGTGCTTGCTGCCCACAGCTTCTTCGGCAGGTATCCCACACTCTGGCATGTGTGCTTGCACTATACTGGCTGGAAAACTCCATTTTTTTTATTGGATTATGTGATCTTTTGGTGTCCAATTTCTTGAGTTCTTCGTATATTTTGGAGATCAGACCTCTCCCTGATGTGGGGTTAGTGAAGATCTTTTCCCATTCTGTAGGCTGTCATTTTGTCTTGTTGACCATGTCCTTTGCTTTACAGAAGCTTTTCAGTCTCAGGAGGTCCCATTTATTAATTGTTTCTCTCAGTGTCTGTGCTGCTTGGGGTTCTATTTAGGAAGTGGTTCACTGTGCCAATGTGTTCAAGTGTACTTTCCACTTATCTTCTATGAGGTTCAGTGTGGCTAGCTTTATGTTGAAGTCTTTGATACATTTGGACTTGATTTTGTGCATGGTGATAGATATGGGTCTATTTTTATTCTTGTACATGTTGATATCCAGTTATGCCAGCACCACTTGTTAAATATTCTTTCTTTTTTCCATTTGATATTTTTTGCTTCTTTATCAAAATCAGGTGTTTGGAGATGTGTGGATTGATATCCGGACTTTCTATTCTGTTCCATTGGTCCTCCTGTCTGTTCTTATGCCAATACCAGGCTGTTTTCAGTACTGTAACCCTGTAGTAGAGTCTGAAGTCAGGGATTGTGATGCCTACAAGAGTTCTTTTACTGTACAGGTTTGTTTTGGCTATACTGGGTTTTTTGCTTTTTCATATGAAGTTGAGTACCGTTCTTTTGAGGTCTTTGAAGAATTTTGCTGTAGATTGTTTTCGGTAGAATTGCCATTTTTACTATGTTATTTCTGCCTACCCAAGAGTGTGGGAGATCTCTCCATTTTCTGATGTCTTCTTCAATTTCTTTCTTCAAAGATTTAAAGTTCATGTCATACAAATCTTCCACTGTTTGGTTAGAGTTATTCCAAGATATTTTATGCTATTTGTGGCTATTGTGAAGGGTGTTGATTCTCTGATTTCTTCCCCAGACCTTTCATCATCTGTGTACAAGAGGGCTACTGAATTTTTTGAGTTAATCTTGTATCCTGCTACATTGCTGAAAGTGTTTATGAGTTGTAGAAGTTCCTTGGTAGAATTTTTGGGATCACTTATGTAAACTATCATATCATCAGCTAGCAGTGAGAGTTTGACTTCTTCTTTTCCAATTTGTATCCTGTTGAATTAAGAGCTGCGGGGCTGCGTCCCCAACACCCCGGCCGCTTGGCTAGCTCATGCCCGAAATAACAACACACAAACTGTATTCATTGAAGAACTGCTTGGCCCATGAACTCTAACCCTTACAGGCTAATTCTCGCACCTGGACTAGCCCATTTCTAATGATGTGTGTAAGCACCCCAAGGTGCGCTTACCGGGAAGATTCTAGCCTAAGTCCATCGTGGGTTGCAGCTGCCTGGGAGAGCAGAGCATGGCGGCTGTCCGGTCCCTCTGGAAGCAGCGCAGAGTCTGACCTCACTTCCTCTTCCGCCCAGCATCCTATTCTGTTTATTCCTCCCACCTATGTTCTAACCTATCAGGGCCAGCCAAGCAGTTTCTTTATTGCTCAGCCAATGAAATCAACAGATTGACATGACACTCCCACATCACTTCCCCTTTTTCTGTTTAAACAAAAAAAAGGAAGGCTTTAACTTTAACATAGCAAAATTACGTATAACAAAACAGTTATCAAGTAAAAATTACAATAATCTATATCATAACTAAGGAAAACTATAACTATAGCTAACTATTCTTAACTCCATCAAAGAGTCCAGAAAGATACAATATTACCTAAGCAAACAAGAAATAAGCAACTTTCAAACTCTAGAAATGACAGAGACATCTCGCTGCCTGGACAGTCACCCAAAGTTCCTCTGTACCGTTGGGGCATCCATCTTCGGCCTACAGGCCCATAGTTTCCAGCAGACATTTCCACAAAGCAGGAAATTTCAAAGGCAGTCACTATCTGCTTGTCCTGAAGAATGTCTTGCAGACTCTTTCATGAATCAGGAACCCCGAAAGATCATCTCACCTTTAGGCAAGTTCAGCAGTCCTCTCTCTGCGGGTTCTCTGTGTCCAGTTTATGCAATAGTCCAGGCAAGAGCAGTTTCTTGCCCAAATGGCTATCAAACTCCATAAGGATCCTCTTCGATGCCCATCTTCCTCTTGAAGTAGATTGGTGCTGCCAGGAGCAGAGTGTCTCATTGTCATGAAAAGTCCTAAGTTATTAAAACATTTAAAATGCCATATTCTATAATCTTTGAAAAATATGAAGAATGCCTATCTAAAATATATCTATGCACATCTAGAAAATCTTAACTAACATGACTACAAACTTAACTATTATTAATGATTATTCATTAACAACCTATATACATTACAAAATTAACCTTAAATTTAAATCACTAAAGCAAAATCCATATCAATGTAAATTATTCATACCTATATCATCTCCCCCTTTAAATGTAAAAGAACATTTATAAACAATATTTGGGAACATGGGCGCAGTTTTTTCTCTCCAAACTGCTTCCTGCTGAATGGGGGCGTCGTTAATTAGGTCTTTCATGGTATAACCTGTGTGCTAGTTTCATCTCAGTTGGCAGTTGAGCGAAGCAATTTTCTGAAGGTATTCACAGCAACCGTTCAGGAGGGCGTGGTCCATCATACCATATCGGAATAGAAGAAATGAACAGGGTCTCATCCTCTGTGAAAACAAAATAAGAAACTCCTTTCCAAAGTATCATGTCCTTAGATCCAAATTTCAAAGTCAAGGCATCAAAATCTCTACGATGGATTAGTTCAGCAGCATTTATAAACAAATATCTTTTAGCAGCTGTTGCTCCTTCCTCAGCATTCAAACAATTCAAAGAGAGCATAATAGTATACAGTATCAAGATTCTCTGTGTATTTTCCATCTTTGTACGCTTTATTTTAACCTCTATTTCGTTTATTTTTACTTTTATTTTATATTCTCTGTATCTCTTTGACCTGGAATAACTCTGTAGACCAGGCTCTCCTTGAACTCTCAGAGATCCGCCTGTCTCTGCCTCCCAGGCATTGGGATTAAAGGTGTTTGCTACCACACCTTGAACTCACAGAGATCTGTTTGTCTCTGCCTTCTAGGCACTGGGATTAAAGGCGTGTGCTACCACACCTTGAAGTCACAGAGGTCAATCTCCCTCTGCCTCCCAAGTGTTGGGATTAAAGGCGTGTACTACCACACACAACTTCTCTTTTTCTTACTTTTTTTTTTTTTAAGAATTTTAACTTTTAGTCTGCATACATTTTTAACACTGTAAATCATTTAAACTTTTTCTTTGTCTTTGACGCCCTCTTTACTGTATCTCTCTCTGTTTTTCTGACCACATGAGTCTTTAATGTACTGAGCAATATGAGTAGGATTAAAGCCGTGGCTTTGCCAGGTAGATCCAGTCCATTCCTTAGCTTTCCAGCCTCATGGTGGAAATATAGGATGTAGCCATGTTTACTGCCACAACTCTATGGCATTTCAAGGTCCCTGCCAGCCAGCGAGCTACAATAGACAACAGTCAAGTCCTCTCTAGGTAGTCAGCTCTCCTGCCTCAGTCAGAGTTTGCCCTGGCAGGACGGCCCAGAAATCCGGCATTTTAAAACAGCACAACTTTTTTCCTGCTATGACTGAAAACCGAAAAGCATGCGTTCAGCTTTTCGTCAACACCGTTTAAGTGTGTTGTGGCAGGACCTCTTAATGAGCTGCAGGGTTTTGCAGCTGAAGCTGAGTCAGGAAGCCTCTCTTAGATGAGAGTGCTTGCTTGCTTCTAACAAGCAGAGGAGACCCGAGAAACTGCTGCTACCAAGAAAACATGCTTTACTCTTTCCCAAGCTTTTTCAGGCTTTCTGTGGATTCAGTTGGCCACACGTCTGGGCGCCATCTGTTGAAATAGGAGCGGCGGGGCTGCGTCCCCAACACACCGGCCGCTTGGCTAGCTCATGCCCGAAATAACAACACACAAACTGTATTCATTGAAGAACTGCTTGGCCCATGAACTCTAACCCTTACAGGCTAATTCTCGCACCTGGACTAGCCCATTTCTAATGATGTGTGTAAGCACCCCAAGGTGCTCTTACCGGGAAGATTCTAGCCTAAGTCCATCGTGGGTTGCAGCTGCCTGGGAGAGCAGAGCATGGCGGCTGTCCGGTCCCTCTGGAAGCAGCGCAGAGTCTGACCTCACTTCCTCTTCCGCCCAGCATCCTATTCTGTGTATTCCTCCCACCTATGTTCTAACCTATCAGGGCCAGCCAAGCAGTTTCTTTATTGCTCAGCCAATGAAATCAACAGATTGATATGACACTCCCACATCAGTATCCCCTTGATCTCCCTTTGGTGTCTTATTGCTCTAGCTAGGACCTCAAGAACTACATTGTATAGATATGGAGAGAGTGGACAACCTTACCTTGTTTCTGATTTCAGTGGAATCGCTGGGAGTTTCTCTCCATTTGGTTTGATGTTGGCTGTTGATTTGCTGTATATTGCCTTAATTATGTTTAGGTATGTTCCTTGTATCCCTGCTCTCTCCAAGAACTTTATCATGAAGGGATGTTGTATTTTTTTCAAATGCTTTTTTGGCATCTAATAAGATGATCATGTTTTTTTTTTAAAAAAAAAAATATTTATTTATTTATGATATACACAATATTCTGCCTGCATGTATCCCTGTGGGCCAGAAGAGGGCACCAGATATCATTACAGATGGTTGTGAGCCACCATGTGGTTGCTGGGAATAGAACTCAGGACCTCTGGAAGAGCAGCCAGTGCTCTTATCCTCTGAGCCATCTTGCCAGCCCGATCATGTGGTTTTTATTTTTCAGCTTGTTTGTATGAGGGATTACGTTGACAGATTTTGTATGTTGAACCATCCCTGCATCTGTGGGAGAAAGCCAAGTTGGTCATGGTGGATGATGGTTCTGATGTGTTCTTGTATTTAATTTGGTAGTATTTTATTTAGTATTTTTGCATCAATGTTCATGACTGAGATTGGTCTGTAATTCTCTTTTTTAGTATTGTCTTTCTGTGGTTTGGGTTTCAGGGTAATTGTAGTCTCATAAAAAGAGTTTGGCAATGTTCCTTCTGTTTCTATTATGTGGAATAATTTGAGGAGAATTGGTATTAGTTCTTCTTTGAAAGTCTTGTAGAATTCTGAGCTTAAACCATCTGGTCCTGGCCCTTTTTGGTTGCGAGTCTTTTGATGACTGTTTCTATTTCTTCAGCAGTTATTAGTCTGTTTAATTTACTTATCTGGCCTTAATTTAATTTTGCTAAGTGATATTTATCCAGAAAGTTTTCCATTTCCTTTAAGTTTTCCAATTTTGTGGAGTACAGGTTTTCAAAATATGACCGGATGATCCTCTGTATTTCCTCCATGTCTGTTGTTATGTCTCCCTTTTCATTTCTGATTTTGTTAATTTGGATATTCTCTCTTTGCCTTTTGGTTAGTTTGGATAAAGGTTTGTTTATTTTGTTGATTTTTTCGCAGAACCAACTCTTTGTCTCACTGATTCTTTGTATTGTGTTCTTCATTTCTATTTTGTTGATTTCAGCTTTCACTTTGATTATTTTTTCTTGTCTAGTTCTCTTAGGTGAGTTTCCTTCTTTTGTTCTAAAGTTTTCAAATGTTCTGTTAATTCACTAGTGTGGGATTTTTCCAATTTCTTTATGTTGGTATTTAGTGCTATGAACTTGCCTCTTAACACTGCTTTCATTGTGTCCCATAAATTTGGGTATGTTGTATGGTCATTTTCATTGAATTTTAGGAAGTCTTAATTTCCCCTTTATTTCTCCCTTGACCCATTGATGATTCAGGTGAGCATTGTTTAATTTCCATGTGTTTATGGGTTTTCTGGAATTAGTATTGTTATTGACCTCTAGTTTTAAAGAATGGTGATTTGATAAGGTACATTGCGCTATTCCATTTTTTTTTTATTTGTTGAGGTTTGTTTTGTTATTGAGAATTTGATCAATTTTAGAGAAGGTTCTATGTGGTGCTGAGAAGAATGTATATTTTTTTCTGTTTGGATGGAAAATTCTATAGATGTCTGTTAAGTCCATTTGAGTCATAACATCTGTTAGTTTTCGTATTTCTCTGTTCATTTTTTGTCTGATTGACCTGTCCAGTGGTGAGAAGGGAGTGTTGAAGTCTCCCACTATTAGTGTGTGGGGTTTCATGTATGATTTAAGCTTTAGAAGTGTTTCTTTGACATATGAGGGTGCCCTTGTATTTGGGGCATAGATATTCAGTGTTGAAATTTCCTCTTGACGGATTTTTCCTGTAACTAATATGAAACAACCTTCTTTGTCTCTTTTGACTGATTTTTAGCTTGAAGTCTATTTTGTTAGATATTAGGATAGCTATACCCACTTGTTTTTTACGTCTGTTTGATTGGTATATTTTTTTCCACGATCCTTTACTCTGAGATGATGTCTGTCTCTGAGGTTGAGTTTATTTTTTTTTATTTTTTATTTTTTTGGTTTTTCAAGAGAGGTAGCTTTGGAGCCTGTCCTGAAACTAGCTGTTGTAGACCAGGCTGGCCTCAAACTCACAGCAATCTGCCTGCCTTTGCCTCCCAAGTGCTGGGATTAAAGGCGTGTGCCACCACCACCTGGCTGAGATGCGTTTCTTGTATGCAGAAGAAAGATGGATTTTATTTTCGTATCCAATCTGTTAGCCTGTGCATTTTTAATTGATATTTATTGAGCTCTACATTTTAATCTGCTCCTTTTCCTGCCTCTCCCCTTCCATCTTCAATCCTCTTCCAAGGTCCCCACGTTCCCAATTTACTCAGGGGATCTTGTCTTTTTCTATTTTCTATTTCCCATGTATTTTAGATCTATGTAAGTCCCCATTGTTATCTAAGTTCTCTGGGATTGTAGTTTGTAGGCTGTGTTTCTTTGCTTTTTGTTAAAAAACCACCTATGAGTGAGTACATGTGATAATTGTCTTTCTGTGTCTGAGTTACCTCACTCAAAATAATATTTGCTAGCTTCATCCATTTTCCTGCAAAATTCAAGCTGTTATTTTATTTTATTTTTTTGCTGTGTAGTACTCCATTGTGTAAATGGACCACATTTTTCTTGTACCTCATTTTTTCATGATTGAGCATCCTTTGGATATACACTTTTTGGACCATTTGGTCGGTATATTTTTTCCCAACCTTTTACTTGAGACAATATCTGTCTTTTAGGTTGAGATGTGTTTCTTGTATGCAGAACAAGGATGGACTCTGTTTTTATATCCAATCTGTTAGCCTGTCTTTTTTTATGGGCGAGTTAAATCTATTTACATTAAGTGATCTTAATTACCAGTAATTGCTAACTCCTGTTAATTTAGTTTTCACTGTTGGTGATATTAATTTGTGCATTTTTTTCTTCTTTAGGGTTTGCTGTTATGACATCATCAATTGTCTGTGTTTTTGTTGGTGTAGCCATCTTTCTTGGGTTGGAGTTTTCCCTTTAGTATTTTGTGTAGGGCTGTGTTTGTGGCTAGGTATTGGTGAAATCTAGATTTGTCATGGAATATTTTGTTTTGTTTGTCTATGGTGATCGACAGTTTTGCTGGATATAGTAGTCTGGGCTGGCTTCCTTGGTCTCTTAATGTCTGCATAATCCTTGACCATGACCTTCTGGCTTTCATTGTCTCCAATGAGAAGTCAGGTGTAATTCTGATAGGTCTACCCTTATGTTACTTGGCCTATTTCCTTTGCAGCTCTTAATATTCTTTTTTTTCCCTCTATATGTTTAGTGTTTATTTTGTGGCAGGGGGACTTTTGTCTGGATCCAGTCTATGTATGGATCCAGCTTCTTCATAGGCATATCTTCCTTTAGGTAGGGAAAGTTTTCTTCTATGATTTTGTTAAATAAATTTTTTGTGCCTTTGAATTGAACTTCTCCTTCTTCTATACCTATTATTCTAAGATTTGGTCTTTTCATGGTGTCCCATATTTCGTGGATATTTTGGGTTAAGCTTTTGTTAGATTTAATGTTTTCTTTAACTGAAGAGTCTATTCCCTCTATTGTATCTTCAGTGCTTGAGATTCTCTTCCATTTCTTGTATTCTGCTGTTCATGCTTGTGTTCGTCATTCCTGATCTTTTTCTCATGATTCCTTTTTTCTATAATTCCTTTGGCTTGTGTTTTCTGTATTGTTTCTATTTCAGTTTTCAAGTCCTGGATAGTTTCTTTTATATGTTTGAGTTCTTTTTCTTGGTTTTCTTTAAGTGATTTGCTGATATCTTCCAGTTTTTTGTTAGACTTTTCCTTTGTTTCTTTAAGGGAATTTCTCATTTCATCTTTAAGACTTTCAAATATTCTCTTGAAGTTATGTTTTAGGTCATTTTTTTTCTTGTTTATCCATATTTGGTTGTTCAAATTCTGCTGTTGTAGGGTCTTTAGGATTTACTGATGTTGTGTTGCTCTTTGTGGTGTAGCATGTGATTTTACCTTTTCTACTCATCTTTCCCTCTAATAGGTGTGGTTGGGGCTGTCTGAGATTCTATTGAATAATCTTCTTGGTGCCAGTGAATCCAAAGCTCAGATGATTGTTCCTCATGGTATAGTCAGTGTCACAGTTCTAGTTACCCCTTTGGTTACTCCTTTTACTGGAGATAGCTCAGTGCTCCTGTGCTTTGCTCTGCTCCGTTGGAGTTTGCTGTCTCTGGCCTACTTTTGACTAGGTTGCTGGCTTTGATCTGTTTCTGTAAATCCTGGTCTGGATCTCCTCCTGCAGAAGTCCCTGGCTTGGTGTTAGACCTTTTTTGATGGAGATTGCTGACTCTGGATCTGGTCACTGGCTCAGTCCTGATCCACCAGTGTTCCAGGATTGGATTGGCTCTGGGACTAGATTTGCTCCTGGCTTCTGCTCCTGGTGGAGCTGGCTTCCTCAGGCCCTCTCAGTCTTTGGTGGCTCTTTTAGTCCTATTCCTGTGGGATTTGTTGCCCAGTTCCTTGCCTCAGGGCTACTTTGGCCTAGATTACTGACTTTGACCTGTATCTGTAAATCCTGGCTTGGATTCCTTCCCGCAGAAGTCCCTGGGTTGAATTTGGACCTGGAAAGATTTCTTGTTCTGGTCTACTGCCTAGGAGGTCCCAGGTCCAGGTGTGCCTGAACCCACAGAGGACCTGCTTCCTTCCTCAGAAGTCCCAGACTCACATTCAGACCTTCAGGTTCCTGCCTATTTTTTTTTTTTTTTTTTGATGTCCCAGATCAATGCCCAAACCCACAGAGGTCCTGGCTCGGGCCTACTCTCTCTGAGGTCCCAGACTCATGCCTCGCCTTGCCGAGATATCTGGTTCCTGTCTATTCTTTGGGAGGACCCAGGTTTACTCACACCCAGACTGGCAGATGTCCTTGCTCAGGCCTAATTCCTGTGAGGTCCTAGACTCATGACCATACCCATGGTGTGTTGACTTAGGTCTACTCCCTTTAAGGTTTGGGATTCACATCTGGACCCTCAGCAGTCTCTGGCTCACTCACTCAGTGGTTACTCCTCTGACCTGTTCTGGTGGAGATCGTTGACTCTGTATCTGGTCACTGGCTCAATCTTGATCTGCCCGTGTCCCAGGACTGGATTTGCTCCTATCCTCTGCTCCTGGTGGAACTTGTTGTCTCGCTGTCCTAGGTAGCTGGTTCAGTCTCACTCCAGTTTGGTGTAGATAGCAGACTCTGAGTCAGGTCACTGGCTCAATCCTGGTCTGCCAGTGTCCCAGGAATGGGTTGGCTCCCGGGAGTGGGTTTGCTCCTGGCTTCTGCTTCCGGTAGAGCTTGTTTCCTCAGACCCTCTCTGTCCTAAGTCTCTCCATTTAATTTTATCTTGCCTGGCAGCTTGCTGTATATTGCTTTTATTATGTTTAAATATGTTCCTTGTATCCCTGATCTCTCCAAGATCTTTATCATAAAGGGGTGTTGGATTTTGTTGAATGCTTTTCAGCATCTAAGGAGATGATCATCTGTTTTTTTTCTCTCAGTTTATTTATATGGTGGATTACATTGATAGATTTTCATATGTTGAACCATCACTGCATCTCTAGGATGAAGTCGACTTGATCATGGTGGATGATTTTTTTTGATGTGTTCTTAGATTCAGTTTCCCAGTATTTTAAGTATTTTTACATCTATGTTTATGAGTGAGATTGGCCTGGAATTCTCTTTCTTGACTGAGTCTTTGTGTGGTTTTGGTATCAGGGTACCTCATAAAAAGAGTTTGCAATGTTCCTTCTGTTTCTATTATGTGGAACACTTTGAGGAGTATAGCTATTAGCTCTACTTTGATGTTCTGGTAGAATTCTGTATTGAAACCACCTGGTCCTGGTCTTTTTTTGGTTGGGAGACTTTTGATGACAGCTTCTATTTCCTGGTATGTTTTAGGTCTATTTAAATTGTCCACCTGGTCTTGATTTAATTTTGTTATGTGGTACCTATTTAGAAAACTGTCCATTTGTTTTATATTTTCTAATTTTGTGGAGTACAGGTTTTTGTAGTGTGACCTAGTGATTCTCTGGTTTTCCTCAGTGTATGTTTTTTTTTGTCCCCATTTTCATTTCTGATTTTGTTAACTTGGATGTTCTTGTTCTGCCTGTTGTAATCTGGAGTTATAAGTTTTACTGATTTTAAAACAAGCACACATGCACCCAGAGACATAAAGCAAGCATACTATGAAAACACACCCATATACTCACACAGACATTCTGTGGCCACATTATTCTAACAGACAGACAAATAAAATACTTTTAGACAAGCAGCAGAAATCAGGGAAGCACCGAGGTGGTTGCGTTAAGGACCGGATTAGCAGACATTGTAAGAGGAAACAACAATAAAGATGGAACACCTGTAGAGTTTTAGAAAGGATGGGGAAGAGGGATCCAGATGCAGTGTAGAGAACAAACAGCTGGAGAAGTAGGGAGGGCAGTGTGGAATGGGAGTCACTCAAGATTGGGTCCTGTCATTGGTGCTTATGAAGGGGGACATGTGGGGGCCAGCCATGATAAGCTAAATATGAACAGATCACCGAAAGGAAGGTCTTTACTTCCAACCATTATCACCTGCCAGAGTAGGGCTCAGCCATTCCATAAGTTTAATGGAGGCCTGAGTCTCAGTAGTTTACCCTGAAGCAATACCTGGTTGCAGGAAGAACCATAAACTGAGATTACCCGACCACCACCCAAGAACAGACCATCCAAAGGAAATGCCTAATGTTCCAAGTTCCAACCACTATAGATAAGGATCACCTGCCAGCACACACTCACCAGGACACCCCTAGACAAATGTCAGCCAATCAGCAGTCCTGAACCTCAGAAACTCCCACCCCAACATTTACTAGTATAAAAACCCAACTGTAACTGAGCTCTGGGCTCTCCGTTTATTCCAACACATTGGACATGTGGAGAGACCAAGTTTTCAAACTTGCATAAAATAAAGGCTCTTTGCTTTTACATATGGGACTTGTTCTCCTTGTTGGCTTTGGGGGGACTTCACGGATTTGGGCATAACACACTTGCCTCTGCCTCCCAAGTGCTGGGATTGAAGGCGTGTGCCACCATGCCCTGTTATTTTCAAGATTGTTGGCTAGGTGGTTCTTTAGATTTTTGAGCCCAAGGGAATGACAGACAGGCTGAAGCATTTCACTTAAAAGATGGATTTTGCCAGATGTGGTGGTAAACACCTTAATCTCAGCAGTCAGGAGGCAGGAGAAGGTGGATCTTTGAGTCTGAGGCCAGACTAATCTACAAAGTAGTTACAGGACATTTAGTAAAGGGCTGTAACAGGTAGTAACGATAAATGTATTTCTGGGAATGTTGAGACTGAATTAGCTTCTTAGTGGGGCTGGAATATGGCTTAAAGTTTTTGCCCTGTAAATTGTGAGGATCAGAGTTAAGATTCCTAGAATTCTTGTACAAAATCTGGGCCATGCCAGCTGCTTGTAATCGCAGTTCTCTGGGAGGTAGAGACTGGGATTACAGGCTTGCTAGCTAGACTAGAATTCACTAAATAAGTAATGCTATGATAATAAGTAGCCTCTGTGAGGACCAAATTTGATCTAAACTAAGACCACCCCCCTTATGCCCTCTCCATGATCCGAAGTTCCTGAAATCGAGTCAAACGCCATCCTGGGTAAAATTGATGAGCATATGATTGATGACAACCAAGAACCACAGGGTTAATGACAGCTACTAATCACATGCCTCAGTCACACCTGATGTATTTTTAACTACTTTACTCTTCAATTCTGTGCTCACCATAACCAATCAGGTTAAATGGTGCCTACCCCAAGACCCAATGGCAAGGCTGTGACCCACTCGTACTACTGCTTGTGTGTGTGTGTTTATATATATAAACTCCAAACTGTAAACGCTCAGTGCTGCTCTCCTCTACCCGCTGCACCGGAGTGTTTGACGGTGGTTCAAGCTCGAGCTTGTAATCAATAAACCCCTTTGTGTTTGCACAAGAAACCAGCTCTGTGGAGGTCTTGTTCGGGAGTCTCGCAGCATAGGGCGCTCCAGCCTCCAGAGTGAGTAGCTTTTTACAACCTTTCCCCACCACGCACCCTTGCAGTCATTGTAAGTCACTATCCCCCTGCTTTCTGTCGCTTTCCAGTGAGTTATTGGGAAGGCTGAACACTCATTTTTAGAATTTTTATTTGCTGGTGTTATTCAGAATGCAAGACTCTTTGAATTTCTCAAACTGCTGTATTTCTTATCCAGATGCCCGCCTAGAGTGATTTTTTTAAAAAAAAAAATGAATTTCTGAGCTGTTTTAGCAGCAGGATAAGATAAGCAACTGGGGTGAATATAGTCAAGTTACATTATATACATGCATGGAAATGACATAGTGAAACTCATTGTTATGAATAATTAATGCAACCAACAAAAAGTCTTAAATAATAAGATAAAGGTAATAATACAAGGATGAAAATAAGGAGTGGTTGCCGGGCGGTGATGGTGCACGCCTTTAATCCCAGCACTAGGGAGGCAGAGGCAGGCAAATCTCTGAGTTCGAGGCCAGCCTGGTCTACAAGAGCTAGTTCCAGGACAGGCTCCAAAGCTACAGAGAAACCCTGTCTCGAAAATCCAAAAAAAAAAAAAAAAAAAGAAAGAAAATTAGGAGGGGCAACTAAAAGGGAAAAGAGATGAAATGAGGAAAATGTTAAGGATATAAATATGAATTAAAAATTTATTAAGAAAAGTTAAGGATAAAAAGGAACAAAAATTAAAATAATTTTTAAATAAAAATTTCAATAAAATAAAGTAAAAATATAATATAGCAAAAAGAAAAACGTGAGGGGGGAAACCCCAAACTTCCTTCAGGGTTCATTTAGTACTAGAGTCTGCCAGATGGAGGGAGTGTGATGTGTCAGTGCTGAAACCTGTTGAAAAGCCTTCTGCCTCTGCGGAGAGGGTCTGCCCTAGTCAAGGGTGGGCTGCGAGGTCAGGGATACATTCACTCTTTTAGTTTCCCTTCCCTGACGACTGTAGCTGACCACAGTAAATTTTGCGGGTTGTGGGTCAGGCAGGTTCCCAATCCATAGACACCCCCCCCCCACACACACACACATTTAAATTTGTACACCCAGCAGTGGCAAATGTCCAAGCCTAGAGGTGTCCAGGAGTGTATCGGAAGGGAATCAAGGTGCTGGTGTTTGCACCGGGAGAGGATGACAAGCTGTCTGCCTGTTTTCGGGCAGGCAGCCCCAGCCTAGCAGCAAGCCTCCCTGTTGGAAATAGAGCCATCTGCCAGCTCTGGGCTCTTGGTGTTTTCTTTCATTACGTGGCAGACTAGAGGCAACTCCAGAGGCCAAGGAATCCGCCAGCCGGGACTTGGATCTCTCTGCGTCTTTGCTGGGACCCGCGGGCTGTGTGTGGGGACCCCCGCTCTCAGTTCTCAGGGAGGGGGCACCCCCGCTGAGCTCCCGCCCCTAAAACTTCACAGCCCGCCCACGTCAGACCCTTCCTCTTCGCGTCTGCGCCTGGTAGCTTTTGTTGCAGAGTGGCCCCACGTTCGCTGACTTGTGACTACTGTTCCTTTTTTTCGGAGTCCCAGAGTAGCCTCGTCTCAAACAATAGGTCCTTTCTCGACCAGGCACCGGGTATAGCACTGCACTTCTGAAATACCGGGTTGGATAGGGCTTTGGATGCAGGGACTGGATGCAAGATTTCTTTCCCGCCCCTAGCGGGTCCCCACCGGAGGAAGCATTATCTCCCCTCCCCCACTGGATTAAGGCTTGTGAGAACTGTGGGTTTATCCTGCGGCTGAGACTGCCAGTCTTTTGTCACTAGGGCTGACACGCTTACGCGTGGTTGGGGCTCTTGCTCCTCTGCGGGGATTGGGGCTGCTGATTGCTTCTTCCTGTCTTTGTCCTAGCTAGCCTTTGTATTTTCCCATCCTTTTTCATCTGTCCTGTCACCTGTTTTTGATGCTTTTCCTTTCTTTCTTTCTTGGGAATACACCGTATTTGTTACCCTGTCTTTGTTATCCTGACTCTTCTGTCCCGGGGTTGCCTGTAGGAAGCGTTCAATCCGCCATTTTATTCCAGAAAGCAAACATTTTTTCTCTTCTGATACAGTGGGGGAAGGGGGTTTGTGGAGTGGGGAGAGGAGGAGACTATGAAAGGACGAGGTGGTATCAGTGGGACACCAAGTTGCTGCTGGAGAGGTGTTTTTCACATCCTTCAGTTTCAGATGCGATTCCCCTAATTAGGTAATTTCTGCTTCCTGACTGAACCGCCTAGCCTAGATCTCCATCTCTGCTTAGTTTGCAAATACATGGGTGGGGGGATCAGGGGCTCCTGGGTCTCCTCTTTACCACGTGGAGATAGGATTTTTTTTTTCTGCACAAGTATTTTTTCATTAGTTTAGTCACGTGGCTGTCTTGGAACTAAAACTGGTCTCATACACAGATATCTGTAACACACTGCCCAAAGGTTAATTAATGCAACTGATTTCATTTCTCCCAACTTATTGTCTGTTTTCTTTTCTTTGTTACTGCAAATATTTTTTAAGTGAAGACGACAATGGATCTTATGGCAAGCCACAAGAACATATCCTGTCAACAAAACATATTTTTAACAATACATGCATATTGAAACGTGAGTTTTGGCTACAGTCTACAGAAAAATTGACAATGTTAAGTGTTCAGCCAACAATTTTTCAGATTAATGTCCGACTAGAATGTAAAACAAGCTAGGAACCCTGCTGGTGGAACAGACACACTGCGGTGACTACCTAGCTTGTATAGGATTGGTGGAGATGTGGGTGCTGGGTAAAAATTATCACCTCTACAGGGTACCGGCTCACCTGGAGGTAAGCCTCCTGGCACACCTGCAAGTTAATCTTGATTAGGTTAAGGGGGTGGGAAGACCCACTTTCGAAACAGGCCCTCCTTTCCTGGGGCTAGGGCTTGGGTCTCAGACTGCACTAAAAAGGAGAGAGCTAGCTGAGCAGAGACATCCTTGGTTGTCTGCTTCCTGACTTGGCCGCCCTGCGTGATGGGCTGTGCCGAACCCTTCCTTCCTCACACTGCTTTTCATCGGGGTATTTTATCTCAGCTGAAAAAGTAACTGCGACAGCTTGTTTCTCAGAGGTCCTGAGTCTACCAGCCTTTCTAAAGCATGAACTATCTTTTTCTTTAGCAACAGAGACAGCTGAAATGATTTCTCACTAGCAGTTGTAATTCCACTCTCACTTTCCCCAGAGTTACAACAGTTACACCGACTCGACATGCCTATGTCTAATCTAAGCTATTCTTCGGTGCAAATAAAAAGCAACAACAGATCATATTTCTAACTTTCTATAACTCTCCCCGGAACACATGTACTCAGAAGGAGAAGGTTCTTGGGTGACGTTCAGTTCTTTTCTTACCATATGTTGAATGTGGTTATATAAAGTTGTTATTTATTTATGTATGTATAAAGGTGGGCACGTCCCTGCCATGCTATATGTGGAGGTCAGAGGACATCTTGTGAGGGTTGGCTCTCTCCTCTTATCATGCGTGAGACTGGGTTCCATCCTGAGCACAGCAAATAATGAAGATGAAATAATATACAGGCACAATCTAGAGAGCTCAGAAATTAAACCATACATTTATATGATATTAAGATAGATGCAAAATTACCCAGAAGAATTGGTACTTTTTCTCCAAATTTGGTTTCTTTGTGTAAATAATTACTTCAAATTTCTCTTCTGTGGCTGTGTTAGTCAAATTTCACATTGCTCTAACAAGTGCCCCAGAGAGACAATTTGAAGGAAGAAGAATTCACTTCTTGCTCTCTGGTTCAGAGGGTCTGTCTGTGGTTATCGGACTCCACAGCTGGGGACCTGATCAGGCAAAGCATCAAGGCAGTGAATCTGAGGCTGTTTCTCTTGGAACTAAGGTAGCAGAGATAGAGAGGGTCACAGGAATGCACCACGGCCAAGGCCTGGCCTTTAAAGTCACGCAGTCTCAGCAACCCTCCAACTAAGTCCCAGCATTCACAGTTCATCGCCCTCAAGAGTCTTCTAAATGTCAGTCCATCAAAGGGTTAAACCTGTGATTAGCTCAACTTGCTTATGATTTAATCTTGTCTGGAAACACCCCAGACACACCCGGAGGCGGGGCCCACCAATCTCCCAGGAACCTCTTAATCCAATCAAGTTGACAATCAAGATTTGCCACAGTGCTGTTGCATATTTAATGAAGGGATTAAAGCAACAGGTAGTTAAGGCATGGGTGGGCCAGACTGGGCTCTTATAAACGCTGTGTCTCTGTGAGCAGCTCAGTCCGGCCACTCCACTCGTCTGTCTCGTCTGTCTCTCCTGGGTTCCAGGTGACTTCAGTATGGATCTAAGCTGCACTTTTGGTATGTTTCTCTCTGTTCATTCCCATGGTGATGCCAAAGGCCTCCTTTGTTTTTCCAAACCTCAAAACTTTTATATCACAATCATTATTTTTCCACTGTTTGAGGAAGGGCAAGAGAGCTGGATTTTACTGACATTTTGGGTGGGTTGATGGATGAGTGTTTTGAAATTCTTGGAATTTGTAATTTACAATAACAGGGTTTTTTTTTTTTAAAGGAGACTACTTAGAATATTTAAGTTGACACTTTGGATAAAGAGAAAATTAAATATCTAATGTTTCATTTTATTAAAACCATGTCATTTATCCCAAAGTTCAAATTTTGTATAATAATCTAACCTTTCAATCTTTTAACCTTTCAATTTTTAAAACTTATATACATGTTTCATTAATTTGCATGTTTCTAATTCCCACTACTTTCTATTTTCATCTACCATTGTGGGAATTTCTGTAATTTCTTGCTTTTATTCTAATATGATTATCATCTCTTCTAAAATTATGTTTATATCTGTGCACGTCTTATTGGCATGGCTTAAGTTACATTCCTAGCTGGGTGGTGGTGGCGCACGCCTTTGATCCCAGCACTGGGGAGGCAGAGGCAGGAGGATCTCTGTGAGTTCAAGGCCAGCTGGCTCTACAGAGTGAGTTTCAGGACAGCCAAAGCTACACAGAGAAATCCTGTTTCAATAAAAAAAAAAAGATATCACTAAATTAAAAACACATAGTCATCATTGTGTGTCTGGACTTTCAGCATGGAGCAGACATGGCGGGAGTTCATGCCAGAAAAGATGTCCTTCTCACATTTTCTCCTGTCTTTCTTTGCTAGGCCTACTGGAAAAAGAAGCTCGGAGAAGGAGAATGATTCTGAACCAGAACCAAAAGAACACTCTTCATGCATGGTTTGAGAAGAATCCTAATCCAGATTTAGCTACAAGGGGACGTCTGGCTAAGGAATTGGGCATCTCAGAGTCTCAAATTACGGTAGGCATTAGGCCCCTGTCCTCTCTCTGTCTGAGTCAAGGTGAAGAGCAAAGCCAGGCTAAGTTCCCCTGGGCAAGTCTCATAGGTGGCTATATTTTTCTAAGTTTATTCCATATGTATTGGGAAGATAAAACAGAAATAACATGTTTCATTGAAGGAAGTATTGTTTGTGAGCCTGCACTGGTGGGAAAGGATAACCAGTTCATGGTTTCCCCGTGGGAGATAATAAAATCATTATCTTGAGAATTACAGAATGTAAGAGATCATGTCATCAGATTAGTACTGTAGACCCTTTCATTATGAGGACAGAAGGGATTAAATTAACATCTGTGAAAATATAGGGAACTTAAGACCTCATGAAAATTGCTGGTTTGTAGGTTAGTACTATTTTATCCTTTATTCTTTTCTCACTTATTTATTAGTTTATTATTTTTATTTTTTTTGAGACAGGGTTTCTCTGTAGTTTTGGAGCCTATCCTGAAACTAGCTCTCATAGACCAGGCTGGCCTTGAACTCACAGAGATCCGCCTGTCTCTGCCCCCTGAGTGCTGGGATTAAAGGCGTGCACCATCACGGACTAGATAATTATTTTTTTAAATCTGAATCATCCTCTTTGAATTTCTTTTCTTATTCCCCTCCCAGTCCCTCTGGACATCTCCCTCCCTCCCTCCCTCCCTCCCTCTCTCCCTCCCTCCCTCCCTCCCTCCCTCCCCTCTTTCTTTCTTTCTTTCTTTCTTTCTTTCTTTCTTTCTTTCTTTCTTTCTTTCTTTCGACAAAGTCTTACTATGTAGACCAAGCTAGCTATGTCTTAGAACTAAGAAAACTGCCTGATTCTGCCTCTTTAAGGCTGGGGTAAAGGTGTGCCACATAGCTCTTTCTCTCTTCCTTCTTCTTCTTTTTCCCTCTCTTCTCCCTCCTTCTTTTATAATCTCAAATGCCCTTTACATAAAAGCTTTGTGTAAAATTCTATATGGTTTATTTTAATAAAATTGCTGATGTGACAGACAAAGGTGAACTAGCGTAGTAAATTGTATAATTTTATCAAGTGGATTGGTATTTAAACCAGTGAAGAAAAACTTTTAGAGGTGAGAAAATTAGTTCAGGTTTTTATACTTGATGAATAATCATTTGATATAATAACTTGACTCTTTGGGAATCCTGGAGAAAGGAAAATTTTCTTACGTCCTGATAACTATCCAGGTATGGGAGATGGTTGGCACAAATAATGCTAATGAAATTGTTCCATGTGGGCACACCTGGTGGCTGGGTACCCAAGAGACTTGAACTGATGGAAAAGCTCCGAACCTTGTGGGGTGTTGGTGGCTCCTGAGAACGTTTATACCTACTCATTAGTTGGAAGCATCCAGCTGTTCATAAGGCTTTAATTTGAAAACTTATTTTCAATGCTGAATCTGGAAAACACGAGGAGTTTTGAGGACAAAACTCGAAATTGATGTTTTAGGATTGCAAGGCCTATGCCTAACAACTCAGCAGATAGTGGTTGTCATAAGGTTGTAAATGCTAGAGTGAATTATCAGTCCAAAGAAAATACTCAGAAATAACTAAAACACCAGCAACAACCCCACCCAAGAAAACAAGAAAACCAAAAACCCACAGTTCTCCTTCGAGAGAACAAGTGCAAATAAATTTAATTATAGCAGTCATATGGCTTTTTAAACTTACCTTTATTATTTTAAGTATGTCTGTATCTGTGAGCTGTGTTTACTGGGGGTTGAGAACCACCTGATGTGGCTGGGAATTGAACTCGGGTCCTCTGGAAGAGTATTATCTGCCTGTGCTCTTAGCTGCTGAGCCATCTCTCCAGTCTGTGGAAACAGTTTTTAAAACTATATGTTGGCATCCCTGGGAGTCTCCTTATTTCTGGCTTCCCATGGAGTGAAATAGTGTAAGCTGTAATCAGAAATTAATGTCAATTCTGCCTTTTTATTTAAGGGAGTTATTTTCAAAGATTAAGTCTATATGTATTGCACATTGTGAAATGATATTTGCTCAAAAGAGGGGCCAAGAAATTAGCATTGAAAACATTACGCACTTAACAAGGATGAAGTGTGTGTGTGTGTGCACGGTAGGGGGTTGGGGGAGCAGGAGAGAGAATGAGTGGAGTTTCCTGTTGGTGTCTTAGATAAATGTAGCAATATGAATAACTGAATTCTACCTTTCTCTTATGGACATGGTCTCCAGGGAAGATGCCCAATCAGTTTGTTTAGTTGACATTTGCAGTGATCTAGACTGAGCTTCATCCTGTGTTCCCTCTCTTCATCCCCCCCCCCAACAGACTTGGTTTCAGAAGAACAGAAAAATAAAGAAACAAGTGGAGTTTGAATGTTGCTTTGAAGAAAGCCAAGCCCAGGGAAAGGATAAACCTAAAGGTTAGACCCACGAGTTCAAATACAACCTCTCCATTGATTTCCTTGGGAATGTAAAGAACTGTGTGCTATGGGGAAATATTCTATAGAGAAAGCTTAGACCAGGGACCTATTGTATTCTGAGCATGCTAGGGTCAGAGATACAAACATTATCTCACTGGGGTAGTAACTATAATCCCAACCTTGGGAGGTGAAAGATAGGGGATCAAGAAAACCCAGGGTAATCTCTGGTTACTTAGAGAGTCTGAGTCTAGCCTGGGCTACAGAAATAGGTCTCTTAGCAAGAAAAGCTTCCCTTTCCTTGTTTCTGTTGCTGTTTGGTGATGCTGTATCTGTCACTTCTGGGGGTTCATCTCAGGGACAAGATAGATTAAAGAGTTCTTTGGTAGTATAAGATGGAGCATATTCCAAGAGTAAAAGTAGTCAGAACAATATTCAAAATGTTGCTTTTTCTTCCAAGTTTGAATGTGAAAACTGATTTGCAAACCCTGTTGTGTGCCTATGTTTTCAGTAGTTAAAGAAGCTAGGAGGAGACGGACATGTTTCTCAAAAATTCAGATTGATATTCTAATTGAAGCTTTTGAGAAGAATCGATTCCCTGGTATTGCTACCAGGGAAAAACTGGCTCAACAAACAGGCATCCCGGAATCTAGAATTCATGTATGTCGCACAGGGTCTTTGTCTCTACCCATCATTTGTCCTATGCAAGCTGCTGCTAGACTGAGGTTGTCCCCTCTGTTCTAGGTATGAGGTGTAGACACTCTGAAAAACAGTCGCATCAGATCTATGGGACCATAGGAAATAAGCAATAACTATTAGCTGTGTGGTGGTGGTGCACACCTTTAATCCCAGTGCTTGGGAGGCAGAAGCAGGTGGATCTCTGTGAGTTCGAGGCCAGCCTGTTCTACAAATTGAGTTCCAGGACAGCCAGGACTGTTACACTGAGAAACCCTGTTTCAAAAAACCAGGGAAAGAAGAAAGGAATGGAGGAAGAGAGGGAAGGAGGGCGGGAAGGAGGGAGGGAGGGAGGGTAGAAGGGAAGGAAGGTGGGAGGAAATGAGGGAGAGAGAAAAGTGAAAACAGCTAGGTGAGATTGGGAAAGCTGGAAAGTCACACTTGTTTTGAGAATGCAATCTTTGTTAGTGTTTCTAATCCTCAAAAATACTGAAAATTCAGTACCAGAGGATAAGGGTGTTGTCCTGTGTATTAGGGTGTTAGTTAGCATCCAGACCCTCTGTGCGTGGGATGTCTGCATGCCTAGCTCATCTCTTATTGTATCCTGAGAAATTTAGAACACTGCCTGCATGGTTTGAAAATCCCCGCTCTTGGTATATTATGGAGATTGATAAGGGTGCTTCTAAAGTATGTCCTTAGACAATCCTACCAGCCATTGTGCTTCCATGCCCTTTGGAAGTTCCATTTTCTTAGATGCTCCTTGGTGAGCAGAAATTCACCCTGCTTTTGAGAACTTGTTTCCTAAATCAGGGCTGGGAACCAAAGGGGGTGGATTCTAAATCTATGTTTTCAACCATAGTGTTATTTTTACCCATGGCCATGTGCCATGATTTACTTAATCATAATTGTCAATGTAATGGGATTGAGAAACACTGAAGATTAGTGAAGCTCATCTCCCCGTGTGTTGGTGAGAGGAGGCATTCCCAGAGCACATTAGAGCAGAAGACCTCTGAGCTGATCACTGCAAAGAATCTATTCGAAATATTAACGGATTGTTGGGATGTGGTAGAGATGTGGAATAGGGGGTCTAGTTGGAGGAAATGAAGTACCAAGAGCCTGCATTTGATAGGTTTGGTCCTTGCCACCGTTATTATTCTGCTTAGCAAATGGTAAGAAACAGGTGGAATTACTTCTGTTATTAAAGACTCTCTCTCTCTGTGTGTATGTTTTAGATATGGTTTCAGAACCGGAGAGCTCGGTATCCAGGTCCCAAACAGGGCACTCAGGCAACTGCTCAGCTATCCCAGAACAGCCAGTGCCCTGCCCTGAAGACTACTGATCAACCTGCTCCTTCCAAAACTCTCACCAGCCGCTTATCAGTTACAACAGCTCTTTCTCCACCCCACACACCATCTGGTCCTTCGAATCTCTCCAGGGGCCATCAGAAGCAGTTGTCAAGGACCACAGGATCACAGCCCTCCCAGGTGGTACAGGGAAGGGGTGATGGTCAAAATTCCTCAGCGTGTATTGGCCACTTATCACCGGTAGTAACTCCAGGAGAGGAGGGCTTCCCCACTCAGGCTCCTTTATGTCTTCAAATCCAAGAAAGACGGCAAGATCCTGGTGAGAGCAGTGGTTCGGCTGTACCACCCTTAGACAGTTCTATTCAGGCTCCAGCCGTCAATCAACACTTTCAGGAACTGGACCAGACAGACTTTGCCTTTCTGCAACACTGGGATGAATGGTTCCAGTCGATGCTGGCTGAATGGATACCCGACGAAGAATACTGGACTCTTGGTGACTCTGCGCTCCATCCACAGCAGGCGCAGCTTCAGCAGCCTGCCAGTGTATCTCATCAAGTGGGCACAACCCCACAGCAATAGGTTTACCTCAAGCCTTTTCTGTTAATCCCCACTGCACACCAGTTTTCAGGAAAAGACCTCATCTTTCCACATCCAGGCCCCATGTAGATGACCGTGCTTTGCTTGGAGAGCTTCTCAGATATTTTCAGATTCTCTTTCACAGCGTGAAGTTTATCAGTGACTCAGATTGAGGAAACTGTCAAGATCCTAATCCGGGGCCTCTGTCCTTGGGTTTGAAATCAGTGGATATAGTGAAGAATAAAAAGACCAAATTGTGGAACTCATTCAAATCAGTAAACAGCATAAACCACTTTTATACACAAAGAAAACAGTTACTTTTGTTTTTAATTTATTCTTGAAATTGGGTCTCACTCTTTTTATTTTGACTTTTATAGCAGTCGGGTATCAGACAAATTAGTCCTGGCTACACCTTCAGATGTTATCCTTCTTGATGGTGCCTTATCTCTTTTTGTGTCCTGAGGATGGATATACAACTGGTTGTGATCATAGTAATTCTTTTCAAAAGGCTCTTTTCTGATAGTAACACTGGCAAGGGTCCTGCTAAGGCCCTGTTTTGCCATACCCTGGGTATTATTGTGGAGGTTTCTAATAGGTGGTTGCACAAGTGAGTTCTTCGACATATTGCACACAGATTTAGTGTTTACAGACTCAGTTGCAGCAGTCACATTTGAGGCTTTGTAGTAAGAGGAGCAGCGGGCTGCTTCCCGCCACCGAGCTTTCGCACCAGCCTGGTTAGCTTATGTTCCGAAATAACAACACACAAATCGTACTTTTAAACACTGCCTGGCCCATTAGTTCTAACCTCTTATTGGCTAATTCTCACATCTTGCTTTAACCCATATTTAATAATCAGTGTAACACCAAGAGGTGTGGCTTACCAGGGAAGATCTTAACCTGCGTCTGTGTCAGGTGGGAGAATCATGGCAACTGCCTGACTCGGATTTCTTTCTCCCAGAATTCTGTTCTGTCTACTCTGCCTACCTAATTTTCTGTCCTATTAAAGGGCCAAGGCAGTTTCTTTATTTAACCAATGAAAGTAACACAAAACAGAAGACTCTCCCCCATCAAGGCTCTTATACTAACGCCATTTCCAGGCAAAGACTGAGCCTTTGAAGCTCTAGACACAGTAGTGGGAAGTTTGTTTCTTGGACATCTGGAAGCTTTCTAAATGAATTCATGTTGTATTGAACAACCTGACCATGATAGTAGCCAAGCACTCATCTTTTTAAAGGCATGTTAGCTTCCTGTTGTGCTTTTCTGCAGTTTCTTGCTTTTTTTTTTTTTTTTTTTTTTTTTTTTTTTTTTTTTTTTTTTTTTTTTTTTTTTTTTTTTTTTTTTTTTTTTTTTTTTTTTTTTTTTTTTTTTTTTTTTTTTTTTTTTTTTGCTTTTTCGTGACAGGTTTCTCTGTAGCTTTGGTGCTTGTCCCGGAACTAGCTCTTGTAGACCAGGCTGGCCTCGAACTCCCAGAGATCCGCCTGCCTCTGCCTCCCAAGTGCTGGGATTAAAGGCGTGCGCCACCACCACCCTGCTTCTTGCATCTTTTTATTGTCTTTAAGGTGACATGCCTGGTGTGATGTCATAGTCTGACCTTGGAAATCATCTCTAGCTGATAATAATTGCACAGCTTGAATACTGTCCTTCAAGCTATGTATTTCTGAACTGATTACTTCATCAGTTTTTAATGGAATGCAGTTTTCTTTTCAATTATGTTTCCAGTATTTTCTTTATCAGCCATTTCAGTTTTGGGTTTCAGACCTTTCTTCCCTTCTTGGATCTGATCTTCAGAAGTCATCCCTTGCTGATCTCTCTGAAAGCCAGCTCATCTCTCTCGCTTGGAGGCAGCTGCAGGTCCTGAGGCACCGGCAAGGTCCCAGCTTAGTTTTAATTTTAATTATGGGTTAAAAAATTGTTAAAAAGCTGTTTCATAAGCCAGGTGGTGGTAGTGCACCCTTTTAATCCCAGCATTTGGGAGACAGAGGTAGGTGGATCTCTGTGAGTTCGAGGCCATCCTGCTCTACAGAGCTAATACCGGGACAGGCTCCAAAGCAACACAGAGAAACGCTGACTCAAAACAAAACAAACAAAAAACATGTTTATTTATTATCTGAAGTGTCCTCCACGAGCTCATGTTTTCGATGCTTGCCTCTCAGCTGATGGTGCTATTTTGAATCTGTGGAGCTTTTAGGAGGTGGGTTCTGACCAACAGAGGTAGGTCAGCGGTGGGTCTCAAGAGTCATAGTCACCATGTGGGCAGCATTCACCGCATGGTCCTGCTGCATAGACCAAAACACTTCACCATGCCTCTCTGTGATAAAGGACTAAAACATTCTGAAAATAACCCAAATAAATAGCTCTTCTTGAGTTGTTTCTAGAAGATGTTTTGGTCACAGTGAGTTAAAAGCTACTAATACTACTAACTAATTACCAGTCAGTTACTCAGTGTGTGGTACAGTAGTGCTAACTATAGTATTACTGGCCACCGGCCAGTCCACACCAATAACTTTCATCTTGCAACCCGAAACTCTACACTCATTTTGTCACTCGAGAAACGATCACAGTACCACAGAATGTAGGTCTCAAGCCACAGATAATTTATATTTTCACTGCTGTAGAGGCCAGAAGTCCCTATGGCAGTTCTAGGGGGGTGGAGGTGGGGCTGGGACAGAGGCTCTTCATGACTTGAGGATTTCTGAATACTCAGTCTTCACATAACTTGTGCTTTGTGCACAATTGCCTCTCTTCTCTGCTTTTAAGGGTCCTACACTTATGGCCTCTGTTATCATTCATGACGCAGGTGACCTGGGTGAGACTGGTCCCATGAGGGATGGCAGCAGTGACCGGAGGCCACAGTGGGAAGGAGACAGACACATCAAGCAGAGAAAACTTGGGTATAGAGTTTATGTAGTGGGTATTGGGGACAGCATAAAAGTAAAGGGTTACGGGGGGAGAATAGGAGAGAAAAGTGGGGATAGAAGAGAAGAAGGGAGAGAGGCAGAAGCTGCCTGCCTCTTTAGAAGAGGTCCTCCCCACTACATCCAGGCTGAGCAAGGTATGCATCCAAAGAGAATAGGATCCCAAAAAGCCAGTACATGCAGTAGACACAAATCCCAGTGCCATTATCATTGGCCCCTCAGTCTGCCTTGCAATTGTCAACCACATTCAGAGGGTCCAGTTTGATCTCATGCTCCTTCAGTCTCAGTCCAGCTGGAGTTGGTGAGCTCCCATTAGCTCAGGCACACTGTCTCAGTGGGTGAACCCGTCATGGTCCTGACTTCCTTGCTCGTTTTTTCCCTCTTTCTGCTCTTCAACTGGACCTTGGGAGCTCAGTCCAGTGCTCCAATGTGGGTCTCTGTCTCTGTCTCCATCCTTCACTGCCAGACAAAGGTTCTATGGTGATATTCAAGAGGGTCATTAGTCTGACTATGGGACAAGGTAAGTTCAGGCACCCTCTCCTCCACTGCCCAGGGTGCTAGCTGGGGTCCTCCCCATGGACTTCTGGGAACCCCTTCAGAGCCAATCCTCTTGCCAACCCCAAAATTTCTCCCTCAATTAAGATATCTCCTTCCCTGCTCCCATATCCCTCCTTCCCCCATCTCAACCATCCCACTCCCCCAAGCTCTCCCCAACCCTCCCCTTCTCCTCTTTCCCTCCCCCTCTCCCCTTCGTTCTACTTCCCTGCCTCCATGCTCCCAACTTTTGCCAGGCGATCTTGTTTGGTTCCAATTTCCAGGTAGATCTCTCTATATTTTTCTTTGAGTTCACTTTATTACTTAGCTTTTCTAGGATCATGAATTATAGGCTCAAAGTCCTTTATTCATGGCTAGAATCCACTGAGTGAGAACATACCATATTCATATTATGGGGTCTGGGTTATCTCATGCAGGATAATGTTTTCTACTTCCATTCATTTGCATGCAAAATTCAAGATGTCATTTTTTTTTAACTGCTGAGTAGTACTCTAATGTGTAGATATGCCACACTTTCTTTATCCATTCTTCCGTTGAGGGGCATCTAGGTTGTTTCCAGGTTCTGGCTATTATAAATAATGCTGTTATGAACATAGTTGAACAAATGCTTTTGTAGTGTGATTGGGCATCTTTTGGGTATATTACCAAGAGTGGTATTGTTGGATCCTGAGGTGGGTTGGCTCCCAATTTTCTGAGAAACTGCCACATTGATTTCCAAAGCCGTTGCACAAGTTTGCATTCCCACCAGCAATGGATGAGTGTTCCCATTACTCCACATCCTCTCGAGCATAAGCTATCATTGGTGTTTTTTATTTTAGCCATACTGTCAGGTGTAAGATGGTATCTCAAAGTTGTTTTGATTTGCATTTCCCTGATAGCTAAGGAAGTTGAACATGTCCCTAAGTATCATTTGCCCATTTGAACTTCTTCTGTTGAGAATTCTCTGTTTAGTTCAGTACCCCATTTTTTAATTGAGTTATTTAGAAATATAATGTCTAATTTCTTGAGTTCTTTATATATTTTGGAGATCAGGCCTTTGTCTGATGTGGGGTTGGTGAAGAGTAGGTTGCCTTTTTGTCTTATTGACTGTGTCCTTTGCTTTACAGAAGCTTCTCAGTTTCAGGAGGTCCCATTTATTTATTGTTGTTCTTATTGTCTGTGCTACTGGGGTTATATGTAGGAAGTGGTCTCCTGTGACCATGCATTGCAGTTACTTCCCACTTTCTCTTCTATCAGGTTTAGCGTGTTTAGATTTATATTGAGGTCTTTAATCCATTTGGACTTGAGTTTTGTGCACGGTGATAGATACGGATCTATTTTCATTCTTCTACAGGTTGACATCCAGTTATGCCAGCACCATTTGTTTAAGATGCTTTCTTTCTTCTACTGTGTAATTTTAGCTTCTTTGTCAAAAATCAGGTGTTCATAGGTGTATAGATTAATATCTGGGTATTCAATTCTATTCCATTGATCAACGTCTCTATTTTTATGCCCAATAGCAAGCTGTTTTCATTACTGTAGCTCTGTAATAGAGCTTGATGTCAGGAATGGTAATGCCTCAGGAAGTTCCTTTATTGTATAGGATTGTTTTGGCTATCCTGGGTTTTTTTTCCCATATAAAGTTGATTATTATTCTCTCAAGGTCTGTGAAGAATGTTTTTGGGATTTTGATAGGGATTGCATTGAATCTATACATTGCTTTTGGTAGGATTGCCATTTTTTACTATGTTGATCCTACCTATCCAAGAGCATGGGAGATCTTTTCATTTTCTGGTATCCTCTTCAATTTCTTTCTTCAAAGACTTAAAGTTCTTGTCAAATAGGTCTTTTACTTCCTTGGTTAGTGTTACCCAAAGATACTTTATGCTATTTATGGCTATTGTGAAAGGTGATATTTCTCTGATTTCCCTCTCCACTTCTTTATCCTTTGTATATAGGAAGGCTACTGATTTTTTGAGTTGATCTTGTAACCTGCCACATCAATGAAGGTATTTTTCAGCTGTAGGAGTTCTCTGGTAGAGTTTTTGGGGTCACTTATGTACACTATCATCTGCAAATAATGAAAGTTTGACTTCTTCCTTTCCAATTCGAATCCCCTTGATCTCCTTATGTTGTCTTATTGCTTTTGCTAGAACTTCAAGTACTATGTTGAAAAGATATGGAGAAAGTGGACAGCCTTGTCTTGTTCCTTATTTTAGTGAAATCGCTTTGAGTTTCTCTCCATTTAATTTGATGTTAGCTGTAGGCTTGCTGTATATTGCTTTTATTATATTAAGATATGATCCTTATATCCCCACTCTCTCCAATGCCTTTTTCATAATGTCAAATGCTTTTTTAGTATCTAATGAAATGATCATATGGTTTTTTCTTTCAGCTTATTTATATGATGGATTACATTGATAGATTTTTGTATGTTGAACCAGCCCTGCATCTCTGAGATGAAGTCAACTTGATCATAATGGATGATTTTTTGATGTCTTCTTGGATTCAGTTTGCCAGTATTTTATTAAGAATTTTTACATCAATGTTCATGAGTGAAATTGTTCTGTAGTTCTCTTTCTTGGTTGAGTCTTTGTGTGGTTTTTGGTATCAGGATAACTGTAGCATCATAAAAAGATTTTGGCAATGACCCTTCTGTTTCTATTATGTGGAACATATTGAGGAATATAGGTATTAGCTCTTCTTGGAAGTTCTGGTAGAATTCTGCACTAAAACCAATTGATCCTGGGGTGTTTTTTTGTTTGTTTGTTTGTTTGTTTGTTTTTTCGCGACAGGGTTTCTCTGTAGCTTTGGTGCCCGTCCTGGAACTAGCTCTTGTAGACCAGGCTGGCCTTGAACTCCCAGAGATCCACCTGCTTCTGCCTCCCAAGTGCTGGGATTAAAGGCTTGTGCCACTATGGCCCAGCAGATCTGTTTTTTTTTTTTTTTTTTTTTTTTTTTTAGACAGGATTTCTCTGTAGCTTTGGAGCCTGTCCTGAAACTAGCTCTTGTAGACCAGGCTGGCCTCGAACTCACAAGATCCGCCTGACTTTGCCTCCCAAGTGCTGGAATTTAAGGTGTGCACCACCACTGCCATAGGTCTATTTAAATTGCTCACCTGGTCTTGATTTAATTTTGGTATATGGTATCTATCTAAAAAATTGTCCATTTCTTTTACATTTTTCCAGTTTTGTGGAGTACAGGCTTTTGTAGTAAGACCTAATGATTTTCTGAATTTCCACAGTGTTTGTTGTTGTGCCCCCCTTTTCATTTCTGATTTTGTTAATTTGGGTGTTCTTTCTCTGCCTTTTGATTAGTTTGGATAAGGGTTTGTCAATCTTCTTGATTTTCTCAAAGAAAACATCTCTTTGTTTCAGTGATTCTTTGTATCATTTTCTGTGTTTCTATTTTATTGATTTCAGCTCTCTGTTTGATTATTTCTAATCTTCTATTCCTCCTGGGTGAATCTGCTTCTTTTTTTTCCCTAGAGCTTTCAGGTATGCTGTTAAGTCGCTAATGTGAACTTTCTTTGTTTTCTTTATGTGGCCACTTAGTGCTATGGACTTTCCTCTTAGCACTGCTTTCATAGTGTCCCATAGGTTTGGCTATGTGTGTCTTCATTTTCATTGAATTCAAGGAAAGTTTTAATTTCTTTCTTTATTGCTTCCTTCACCCAGAGGTGGTTCAGTAGTTAACTGTTCAGTTTCCATGAGTTTGTAGGCTTTCTGGGGATGGAATTGTTGTTAAATTCTAATTTTACTCCATGGTGATCTGATAAGACACAGGTGGTTACTCCAATTTTTTTTATATCTGTGTATGTTTGCTTTGTTACTGAGTATGTGATTAATTTTTGAGAAAGTTTCATGAGATGTTGAGACGAATTATATTCTTTCCTATTTTGGTGGAATGTTCTATAGATGTCTGTTAAGTCCATTTGATTCATTACATCTGTTAGTTCTCTCATTTCTGTCTGGTTGACCTGTCCATTGGTGAGACAGGAGTGTTGAAATCTCCTACTATTAGTGTGTGGGGTTTGATGTGTGATTTGAGTTCTAGTAATGTTTCTTTTACATATGTGGGTGCTTTTATATTAGAGGCATAGATATTCAGGATTGAGACTTCATCTTGATGAATTGTTCCTGTTATGAGTATAAAGTGTCCTCCATATCTTCTGATTGATTTTAGTTTGAAATCAATTTTGTTAAATATTAGGATAGCTACACCCACTTGTTTCATAGGTCTGTCTTTGAGGTTGAGGTGTGTTTCTTGTAAACAGAAGAATGTTGGGCCCTGTTTTTGTATCCATTCTTTTAACCTGTGCTTTTTTATATGTGAATTGAGTCCATTGATATTAAGCGATATTAATGACCAGTGGTTGTTAACTACAGTTATTTTTTGGTGGTTGTGTTTGTGTATTTCCCTTCGTTGAGTTGTGTTGGTGGAGGGTTGTCAGATGTCTGTGCTATTTGGGTGTTGTTGGCTTCCTTGGGTTGAGGTTTTCCTTCTAGTACTTTCTGTAAGGCTGGGTTTGTGGCTACGTATTGTTTAAATCTAGTTTTGTCTTGGAATATCTTGTTTTCTCCATTGATAGTGAAAGAAAGCTTTGCTGTGTTTAGTAGTCTGGGCTTGCATCCATAGTCTCTTAGTGTCTGCAGCACATCTATCTAAGACCTTCTGGCTTTCATGGTTTCCCCTGAGAAGTCAGGTGTAATTTTCATAGATTTACCTTTATATGTTACTTGACCTTTTTCCTTTGCAGCTCTTAATATTTTTTCTTTAGTCTGTATAATAAAAACTAACAATCACTCTGCCCCAGCATCAGTGCCAGGCTTTTTAGCAGGTTTCTGCTTTCCATCTACTCCATTGGGATCCTAGTCTAGATGCTCTTTAACATGAAGGGACTTGCAAATAGTCTCCTGAATGTCTTTTGTCCATAAAGAAACTCATGTTCTGTGTGGCAGATTCCAGAGCTCTGACCACCTTTACTACCCAGTAAGAGCCGACCATTTCAAACTACTCCACACAGTGGACATCTTCCTCTATCTATCACATGCTGACCACCCAGAATTTAGTCACAGTTAGAACCCCTCTGACCATCTCCCTCATTCGTCAGGCCAATCAAATGTCTCCATGTCCTTGACTGTGCTGAGTGGTGAGGGTGGGATCTGCCTGCTCTAAGAAACCTAGGCTGGACTGTAAGACAGAACAAGCTTTCCACTCCTATACTGTTACATTTTTTGGGAGCCAAGTCCCAAGATCATACAGGACCACATCAGGCCATGTTTCCTACTCTGTCAACCGTCCCGCCTCTGAGAAGTGAGGTTCTTCATTATTTTTATTGTTATTATTGTTGAGATAGATAATGACTCATGCAACTCAGGATTGCATTAGACTTCTCATCCTTCTGCCAATTTGCCCTTGGTGCTGGGAGCAGTGCCGTGTCAGTACACCACCCTGCATGGTTTCTCATCTTTATCAGATGTTTCCTTAAGTCACATCCCTTCCATAAATTTTATCGGAGGGAACACATTAAGGGAAGATAAAGACAGACTTTTTAACAGTCAGTAGCAATCTAAACATGCCAAAAGTGGTAAATAGTAGTGGGATATTACCCACATCACAGAAGAAAGGGGAAGACATTTTCTCCCCTCTACCGGCACAACAGTGTCAATGCCCCCTTCCTTTGGACCTCTGTCCATCCAGAAGACATCAGATAAGATGTATATGCTCATTCCCAGATCCAAATAGACCTCCTTCCTCTGTGAACAATAAACCTTCCAGACTATCAAAATCTTCATGGTTCCTTCCTTAGCAGCATGCTTCCCTTCCCTCATCCAACCTCTGTCCAAAATATGGAGAGAAACTTGTTTCTCCTACATTAATTTGTCATGAATGTCTACTGTCATGAATGGTCATTCACCAGTCTGACCATTAATAAATTTTAATAAATAAGAGGCTTATATTCAGATACCAGAGCCAGATCTACACCAGGGACTCAGGATTCCCAAGTGGAGTGCCCAGCCACATCAGTGGGATCTATCAAGTCAAAGAACATTGTTTATAGCAAACAGAAGGTTATCTTGAACAAAACAAGCTTTGGTTTACAGAAGCAGAAACAGCTATAAACCTTATGTTTATCTTGCACAAACAACAATTTTGTTAATTGTACAAGACCAGGCAATTTCAAAAACAATCTTTATCAGCCCTTAAGAATTAGAAGTCTGGGCTGGAGAGATGGCTCTGTGGTTTGGAGAGATGGCTCAGTGGTTAAGAACACTGACTGGGTTCAAATCCCAACACCTTCATGCCAGCTAGCAACTGTCTGTTACTCCAAGATCTGACACCCTCACACAGACATACATGCAAATAAAATAAAAATAAATGAATCGCTTTCAAAAAAGAATTAGAAGTCCAATTTTTCTTTTTAGTTTTCTTAAATACAGTAATGTAAGTTAGCATCAACATAACATTGGCTATCATAGCTACCTCGCTAGACAACCCAGTGTTTAGAGTTTTGAAATCTATTCCCCAACATTCATTACATTTATTTATTTGTATGTATACCTACATAGGTGGGCACACTTGTGCCATAGCATGTGGGGCGGGGGCAGAGGACAACTTACAGGAGTTGGTTTTCTCCACTCATCATGCTTGTCCTAGGGTCAAATTCAGGTTGTCAAGTTTGGCAGCAAATGCTGCCTTTGCACACTGCGCTGTCTCAATGGCTCCTGGTTTTGAAATTTCTATGCTTGTACTTTTTCTTCTGTGGTGAGATGTGTGTGTGTGTGTGTGTGTGTGTGTGTGTGTGTGTAACCTGTTTGTTTTGGAGTTTTACCTGGTGTAGCCATGCTGCATGCTCTATTCTATCCGACAAACACACTTCAAGTAACTAAGCAATTCTGCTGACAGTTCATTTGAACTGTACATCATCTTTCCTGATGACTAACTGTGTTGCTCTCAGGCACACCGCTCTAGAATATTTTGGGGTCAGGGTATTGGTAACTTTCACTTTGTCAAGTATCGCCTCTGTTTTCTGAAGGAATCTATCATGTCTGCTTCTGGGCACTCTCATCTGGAGTTCATCTTCCTCTATGACACCAAAGCAGTGTGTTTTAACAGGGCGGTAATATCACCTACACACCCTGAGTGAATCTAAACAATGTGCTAGAAAAAAAAAATGGAACAGTGAGGATACAGGAGGGATTAAGTTCAAAGTTTAGTGGCTACAGTAAGGGCTAAATTATGTTTTCTTTAAGTGACAGAATTCCCAAATAATAGAGTATAAGTAGATTCTTTCCTTATATAAATGAGGCCTAAATGTCAGCTCTCCAACCTCTCCACAGCACAGACTCCCTTGCACCAGCTGTGCAGCTTTAGCTCCAGCCCACAGAGCTGTATTCTTACTCACAAGCAGAGGTAACAGGCTGGGCCTGGTGCACAAATCTGTAATCCTAACACTGAGGATAGTGGAGTAGGAGAATTGAGTCTAGGCTAGCCTAAGCTACAAAGGGAGAACCTGCATCAAAAGAAAGAAGGAGAGAAAGAAATTTTTTAAACATTCGTTATGTTTGGGGCTGAAGAGCATAACAGTTGAGGTTGCTCTTCCAGAGGATGTGTGTTAAGTTGCGAGAACCCACATGGGAACTCAACTCCAGTTCCAGTAGAAACAGCACCCTTTTCAGACCTCTGCAGGCACCAGGAAGACAGGGCGTGCACACGTGTACATGCAGACAGGATACCCTAGCTGGGCATGGTGGTGCAAGTTGGGCATGACGGCTCACACCTTTAATCCAAGCACTCTGGAGGCAAAGGCTGGAGATTCTCTGTGAGTTCAAGGCCAGCCTCATCTATAGAGTGAGTTCCAGGACAATCAATGTTGTACAAAGAAACTCTGTCTTGAAAAAAAAAAAAAACTAAAAAACACCCTGCCCATAAGAAAATAAACCTTAAGGTTTTGTCCTTTACATACTTTTTTTTTTTGGAATTTTTTTATTGATATTGATTGAGCTCTACATTTTTCTCTGCTCCCATTCCTGCCTCTCCCCTCCCCCTGCAATCCTCCCCCAAGGTCCCCATGCTTCCAAATTTACTCAAGAGATCTTGTCTTTTTCCACTCTCTACTTCCCACGTAGATTAGATCTATGTAAGTCTCTATTAGTGTCCACATTGTTGTATAAGTTCTCTGGGATTGTGGTTTGTAGGCTGGCTTTCTTTGCTCTATATTTAAAAATCACCTATGAGTCAGTACATGTGATAATTATCTTTCTGTGTCTGGGTTACTTCACTCAAAATTCAAGCTGTTGTTATTTTTTTCTGCTGTGTAGTACTCCATTGTGTAAATGTACCACATTTTCCTTATCCATTCTTTGGTCGAGGGGCATTTAGGTTATTTCTAGGTTCTGGCTATGACAAACAAAGCTGCTATGACCATAGATGAGCACATGTCCTTGTGGCATGATTGAGCATCCTTTGGATATATACCCCAAAGTGGTATTACTGGGTCTTGAGGAAGGTTGTTCCTTAATTTTCTGAGGAATCACTGTAAGACTTTAAGACAAGCCTAAAGCCATTTTTGACAATTCTGAATCCTCTCAGCCTCTGTGCCTTAGTGCTTCCCCTCCTCCCCTGGGAATCAAGGACCTAACAGCTACACATGCACGTACTCAGTTCCTGAACAATTACCCATGTATGTATGCTTTGGTTCTGTCCCCTGGGAAACGAGGTCAAAATGACCTCTTACCTCATCTGATCTGGCAACAGCTCTCCAGTCAATTATTGGCATTAGCCCTTTCAAATAAGCCAATCAGAATAGTCAAAGAACAACCCCCCTTGCTTCTGTGGCCCCTTTAAAAGTAGACTGTACCCGCTATTCGAGGTCCCTTGGCTTCCCGAATGCTGGGGGACCCTGTCATGACAGAATTAATAAAATCCTCATGCTTTTGCATCGG
>NW_026067910.1:19687404-19691015 GCF_014885135.2 Alexandromys fortis
ACCACCGCCCGGCTTGCCTCCTTTCTTGGATCTTTCTCTCAATGCCCTTTATTTTTTCATTAATATTATACACATTTTTGAGAGATGTATCTTTTTGGTTAGTATAGACATCCTATTATGTCAATCTGTGGGTTTTTTTTCATAATCCCATTTATCATTTTGAATGTTTCTTCTGTGAATGTAGCTCTATAGTCAGCTTTCCTGTCATAAATTGTTGGGCAATGTCATGGGACAGTATTCCATCATGGTGTAAATTTACCATACATAATGTCTTGATTTTAATGCATCATGTTCCTAAGAATCATTTGTTTACTTCTTTATTAATTCGGTTTTGTTACTCTTGTTGTCGTTAATCTGTGAGACACTTTTGGTTTATGGAATGAAGGATATTATGGCTGTTGGCAGGTGTCTCAGCAAATACTCATTTTGTAGATGACCTGAGTTCAGATATTTACACTCAAGTTGTGAGGCTTCTAACTCTTCTATTTCAGATCCAGGGCATCTGAACCTCTCCTTTTTGTATGCCACTTAATACATACGGAACACATTCTCACTCATGTACAAAATTATGCAAAAAATAGCAATAAACTTGTTTTCAAGAGTGCTTGTGGCTGGTCAGTGGTGCACGCCTTTAATCCCAGCCCTTGGGAGTCAGAGACAAGCAGATCTCTGTGAGTTTGAGACCAGCGTGATATACCAGAGCTAGTTCCAGGTGAGGCTCCAAAGCCAAAGAGAAACCCTGTCTTAAAAAATAAAAAAACAAAACAAAACAAAACAAAAAAGAGTTCTTGTGACTTATGAAGAAAATGAATTTCTGTAGGTTTAACTAGTGGCTTTCAAAATCTGTTAATTTACTGGGTGGTGGTCTTGGCACATGCCTTTAATCCCAGCTCTAAGGAGGCATTGGCAGGCAGATCTCTGTGAACTCAAGGCCAGCCTGGTCCACGACAGCTAGTTCCAGGACAGGCTACAAAGCTACAGAGAAACCCTGTTGCAAAAAACAAAACTAAACAGCATTAACTTTCCTTTAGTTTTCAAATGTTTTCAGTTCCTCACTCTGATGCAGACTTATAGGCAACTTTCAATCATAGGAAACAAAATGGCGTCTAATAGATCCTAACAGACATTCTTGGCTCTTTTTTTTTTTTTTTATTGAGATCTACATTTTTCTCTGCTCCCCTCCTTAAATATATACCCTAAAGTGGTATTACTGGGTCTTGAGGAAGGTTGTTTTCTAATTTTCTGAGAAATTGCCACACCAATATCCAAAGAGAGTGTACCATTTTATATTTTCCCCAACAATGCAGAAGTGTTCCCCTTTTCCCAACCACCTCTCCAGAATAAGTTGTCATCAGTGTTTTTTGATCTTAGCCATTCTTACAGGTTTAAGATGGAATCTCAGAGTTGTTTTGATTTGCATTTCTCTTAGGACTAAGTATGGCGAACATTTCTTTAAATGTCTTTCAGCCAATTTAGATTCCTCTGTTGACAGTTCTCTGTTTAGGTCTGTACTCCTTTTGTGTCCTTCAATATCTCTTTAATGTTAATGTTTCGGGATGCTTCCCCCTGTGTGACAGTGTAGTATAGTGGGCTGTACAAGCTAGCTAGACCTGTTGTGTCCAGGAGGAAGAAGGGGAAGCGCCTGTGGACTGCAGGAAGATAGCAGGGTCTGCTAGCTATTGGATCCAGAAGCAATTGTTATTGAAATGCATTTCTCTGCTGATCTAAAAAAGGTCTTTGTCCGGTGTGGAAGGCAGGATCAAGAACCCTTGTGCTGTGACTTTAAGCACAACCTAACCTCATGCAAGGTGTTCTTGTCACTCAGGCCTCACTGGCCAATCAGGTCCTCCAGACAACCTGCCAGTCAGAAGTTGGGCAGGGCCCTTCCTGCACGGGTTTTAGGCTTGGCTTTGAAGAGGAGCTGGCACTAGTGGCTTTGTGTGTTGTGCTGCGAGTTATACTACAGGGAGCTGAGCGGAAAGCTTGGGCAAGCTGGGAGATCACGACATGGTGAGTAGGGGCTGTTGTCCCCAGATGGGAAGGAGAAGATGGTGAGGTGTAGGAGCCAATGTGGTGGGTCCTCCTCATATCAGGTTGGGAACCTTCAGCCATATTCCCTGGCCTGTGAGGTCCAGGTGGTCATCGCAACTCCCTGGACCTAGGTACAGGCCTCTAAATAACTTAGCTCTGTGGACTACTTCTACTCAGAGCTTTGGGAGCAGGAGCTGTGTGTAAAACATCAACATTCTTTTTTTTTTTTTTTTTCCTTTTTTCTTTTTTGGTTTTTCGAGACAGGGTTTCTCTGTAGCTTTGGAGCCTGTCCTGGAACTAGCTCTGGTAGATCACGCTGGTCTCAAACTCACAGAGATCCGCCCGCCTCTGCCTCCTGAGTGCTGGGATTAAAGGCGTGCGCCACCATCGCCCGGCCACCTTCAAAATTCTTAAATGACTGTACCACCTTAGGGTTTTAAAGTTATCAGTTTGAGTCATGTAGTCAACTATACATGGGTAACATTGATTAAGATCACACTTTTCCTGGCTAAGTTTCCTTTGGTGTTTTAATTAAAATTGGATATATTTTTCTGCCTCCTTTCTTGGATCTTTCTCTCTTAATGCCCTTTATTTTTTCGCTAATATTATACACATTCTTGAGAGTTGTATCTTTTTGGTTAGAATAGACATCCTATTTTGTCAATCTCTGTTTTTTTTTTTTTTTTCATAATCCCATTTAGTGTTTTGAATGTTTTTTCTGTGAATGGAGCTCTATAGTCAGCTTTCCTGTCATAAATTGTTGGGCATTGTCATGGGACAGTATTCCATCATGGTGTAAATTTACCATATATAACGTTTTGATGCATCATGTTCCCAAGAATCATTTGCTTACTTCTTTATTAATTCGGTTTTGTTACTCTTGTTGTTGTTCATCTGTGAGACACTTTTGGTTTATTGAATGAAGGATATTATGGCTTTTGGAGATGACCTGAGTTCAGATATTTACACTCAAGTTGTGAGGCTTCTAACTCTTCTATTTCAGATCCAGGGCATCTGAACCTCTCCTTTTTGTATGTAATTTAGATACATAAGGAACACATTCTCACTCATGTACAAAATTATGCAAAAAATAGTAATAAACTTGTTTCCAAGAGTGCTTGTGGCTGGTCAGTGGTGGTGCATGCCTTTAATCCCAGCCCTCGGGAGGCAGAGACAAGCAGATCTCTGTGAGTTTGAGACCAGCGTGATCTACCAGAGCTAGTTCCAGGACAGGCACCAAAGCCACAGAGAAAATAAATTTCTGTAGGTGTACACTGGTGGCTTTCAAAATCTGTTAATTTACTGGGTTTGGTCTTGGCACACATCTTTAATCCCAGCTCTTGGGAGGCATTGGCAGGCAGAACCCTGCAAACTCAAGGACAGCCTGGTCCAGGACAGCTAGTTCTAGGACAGGCTACAGAGCTACAGGGAAACCCTGTTGCAAAAAAAAAAAAACAAAACTAAACAGCATTAACTTTCTTTTTGTTTTCAAATGTTTTCATTTCCTCACTCTGATGCAGACTTACAGGCAACTTTCAATTATTGGAAACAAAATGGCGTCTGATAGATCCTAACAGACA